>NW_014577608.1:207883-214192 GCF_000485595.1 Priapulus caudatus
GAACGGCTCGACCTATGCTCTTAATATTCGGTGTATAGTGTGATGGGCAGGAAACCCATCACCAGTGCGAAATTGTAGGTCACAGGTCAAAGAGCAGTGGGGGAAAGGTCAGATATCAGACATTTCTGAGGACATGGCCTAACGGACAGAGTGAAAAACTTTTTTGTTCAGCACTGACCTACCATTTTTATCACTTTATTGAAAGAACCATGAAATATGCTTTCCACTGACGTGCGAAGAGTAAGTGTCTGATAAACTTTTGACCCTCACGAGGAGGGTTAAACATGGATTTGTTGACTGTTAACAAAGGACTGAACTGCTTTGCTATTATTAGAGCCCATACCTGTGTGGATGTGAGGCTACATTGGCAGTTCAATTGCAAAGACAAAGTTTGTTGAACAAGGTTTACACTCCTTAAATCATATTATTTTCTAAAGCAGTCTCTATATTAATAGCACCCTGAATGCTCGCGTGGCTACCGTCATCGAAATGTAGGCAAAAACCCGGGCATCCCATTACTCATGCCTGGGGGTGAACTGGCACTTTTCAAATAAACATGCACACCTGCAATGCAGATGTGTTTAATTAATACTCACAGCTGAGCGAAATTGTCGCCTGCTGAATACACTTGGATTTTTGCCTGTAAATTTCAGCAACTCAATAGAATTAGGTTATCTCTACTTTCATGACTTATCACCAATGCACGAAGGGGGATGCTATCTTTGATTATTGATTACACTTGCACGAGCCATCTCGCGGCAACTATAGGCCTAGTGATACATTATGACACGAATATATAAGACAGTCGAGCAGGTATGAAGTAGGATGCATTGTTAGGGTTTAGTTTTTAGTGTTAATACCTATGCTACACAGTTTTGATGATGACGTAGCCGTTTAGCGATAGAACAGGCTTTCAACCATTTGCAGAAACGAAGGCCAGTACAGTAGAGCAGCAGACCTCAGATGAGCACTGTCGCTAATGCGGCACTTGTTTGTGTAATCATTAAAATGTAATTATAATCTTTTTTAAGATAAAGACTCATTGATGGTTGTAAACTACTGAAACACTCTACTACTGTAACAGTTTTAGTTAACACTATAATTTCAAAGAGTCACGGGTCATCATCCTAGTATCTAGATTGGATGAATCACACCACGGAGATAATTAGTCATAATTCTTAACACCAGAGACGAGTTTGTTACAAATCTCATTTTATTTGATTGATGTTATGGAGATATACACTGTATTTTGTATGAATTCAACAAACAATTGAAGTGGAAACAGGAAACAGCATCTAAGCATGTTAAAAACCCCCAAAAAAATTGGCCGGACTCTCCCCCCCACTCACCGCTTCGCATCTCGAGGCGAAGCTTCGCATCGCCATTTTGTAACCACCCTCTGCCCAACCTCTGGATACGGCCCTGCGCACACACGCAGCATTCTCGCAACGGCGAGTGGTGGGAGCGGCTAGTTCTACATCAGTTTTTGTAAAAGCATGTTGATATACAGTGACACAACAGTAGCAGTGTGATAAAGGGGTAGTTTTAGTGAATGTGCATTCATATTATTTTCAGTTTTTAGTGACTGTTTAAAGTCCCTGTGGTACAACCAATATAGATTGCGCTTTATGTGTTAGCAATACTAGCCAATAGCGGATAACACTGTCACATTAGCTTGATCATCTGAGCCTGATCATTCATTGCTTTCGACACGTGCCATCTTCAAAGGATCACTTTAAGTTACGCTTTGTTTCTGTCATTCCGTATTGGAATTCTCTCCCTTCCGCTGTACATAGTTTATTGCAAAGTTGAGGCTTTTTCTACTGCCAGTGCAGTGTTGATAAACCTATTTGATCAACTTTGTCTCATTCCGTCTTCATTATAGTCTCTTGGACTTTTGAAGATTATTATAATTATTCATGAGGTTTACACAATAATGTTGGCCAAAAACAGGAAAAGGGGTACATCTAAATTTATATACTAAATTACCAATTAACAACAGCAGCAACAGATCCTTGTAGTCATAGATTTAATGTAGTATAGATATCAAAGAGGAATAGTCATACCTATGTTAGTAACCTTGTAAATATTAGTCCTAAAAGTTCGAAATGGACTATTGAAGATGGAAAGAAATAAAGGTGAGCAAATTAACAGATCAACACTGCGAATCGCAGTAGAAAAAGCCTCAGTTTGCAACTAACTAAAAATGAAGGAATTGAATAGGTATGAGAGTAATTCTGTAAGTTTTCGGTTAAGCCTTAATTCGGGTTAGCTTAACCCTACGTGATGAGTGGGGTTAAGCTAACTACGTTAAGACTCATGTAGACTCGCGTGAAATCATTAACTCGAGCTAAGTGGTAGTTATCAGTAGACTGAATAGGCGGCGACACATGCAATGTTGACATCCAGGTTACTTCCTTTCTACGACTTTTCAAGATTCACAGATTTGAATATTTGTAACTTTTTGCGATATTTTCTATAATATACGGATCACGGCAGAAAGAAATAACTGGGAAAAAGATGAGGTACAATTAAGTTACTCATTACATGCGTATACTTGCATACCGCAGTAAACCCCGTCTCCCACTAGTTGCCGTTAGCTTAACTCAGGTTAAGACAAACTCCGTGTAGACGATGCATGTTTCTGAACTCGGGTTAAGTGTTAACTCGGGTTAGCTTAACTCGGGTTAAGGTGACTCCGTGTAGATGAGGCTTTAGCTCTCGCATATGTGCAGTAATGCAAGTATCGCGTTTGCCAAATTTAAAAAACGTACCTGCATTTGAAATTGTCGAATTATAACATGAATACCGGGGAAAATACCAGTTGAGATGTGTGCCATGTGTGAGAGTACACTTGCAGCATGTAACAAGTTAGGTCAAATGTGATAATAAGAACATTTTAATTATGAAATTCTTGGTTTTTTAAAGCTACACAGGTTTTTCCATAAAATAGTGGCAGGTTCCTATAATGTGAAACAGTCTGCAGAGTTGACTGTTGACCATCTTCGTTCCCAGGACTCTTTCTATCGAAGTTGCACCACTGACCGGGGACTTCGCTTGTGGATATATATATAGTGTAGAACCAAGCGCCGCTTTAGCGCTTAGAATGAACTCGTTTAACCAACTACCACGCCTTAAGGAGTTCTTGTAAGAGTCAGTGTTTACGTTTCGTTAGTTATGTTATGTTCGGTTTAAATGCATTGCAATATCACTGTTCTCATTCTGTTGCAGAATGGTTTCTACATTGTTGACAATAAAGCTGATTTGATCATCGAGAAGGTTGTTCTTTTACAGTGATAGAGCCTCTGGGCTACCGCTGGCATTCTCCAACTTCACAGAATGTGATGAATAAATGCCTGTGGCAGTTTTATTACACTAAGTGGCGAATACAATTGGCAAATAATTTTGCTGCTCACTAAATTACGATTGGATAATGAAATCATCCAATTACCGCGTTGTTTCGTAAAATATTTTCGTCCACAATCTTTTCCCATATCTATGACGTGTTTATGCCTTACTAAGCACATAATAATAATATGATAAATGAAACAGTGGTTATAGATTTTCGTTGGTGTCTAAAAGATAACTTAGGCGGCTCAAGTCTTGGCTCAATCATTCAAACATGCAGAGGGAGGCCTTGATCCTAGGCGGGCTAGGGTGTTGGGTGCCCCTACTCTTGTGTTGGGTAGAATTCACATGCAGATATTGTGCAACCTATATTCATCTAGCATGTGAATTGTGCAATTGTAGATTATTGGGTTCAAAATTATATAATATCTGTGTAATATTCTATATATATGTATATTAATATATGTATAATATACATGTATACATGTATATACTTTACTGCTCAATAAAAATATTAAGAGAAATATAAGTCCACACAAGATGAGTTTGCATTTTTTTCCAATATGAATGAAAATAATAACATCCTACTTGGACATATAAATGTTGATGGGCGATAATTTTAACGACCTTTATTTAAAAAAATGTTACATGTTAATCGTACACCTGTTTCAAAACACTAATTGAACTATGACATATTTTGTTTTCGTATTTACAAGATCACGTATGAAATAAAATGTTCTGTAGCAGTTTATTGGCACCTAGAATCCATGAAAGTGCGTTACTGTATCCCTCGTGACGAAGTCGGCAGGGATACTATGGTTTCATGTCTGTCCAGCCGCCGCTGCCTCAGACACTTTCCCTTCTGCTCTATAACTCGACCCTTAATTGGCCTAGCATGACCAAACTTGGTATACTTACACATGTTGTGGAGAAGGTGTGTCGCGTACTAAAACCAGGTCACTGCGACCTTTATTTGACCTTAACCTTGAAATTGATCATATTTCTTTTCCGCTTGATAACTCGGCTCCTAATTAACCTAGCGCAACCAGACTTGGTATACGTACACATCTGAGGCAGATGAGCTGTGTAACAAACCTTTGTCTTTGTAACTTATTTCACTTTACCTACCTTGTACGTCCTTACGGAGATATTTCATTCATACTAGATCGCGGGGGATACATGTAGTTGGCGACAACTGCCATTTCTAGTTTTATAACATATCCCTAAACGAAATTCAAGGCAATATTTTCCCCCAAACCCCCATCAGTGCCAGCGGGGCTCCAATAGGACATAGGTGTCACGGCGCCCAATGACTGAGATATGAGGATTATCACCATAATACTTGTGGGAAACGTCAGGTTGCATAGGTGTGCAGTTGATGTCGGTGTTGTTATGTGGATTAATGAACTAAAATTCGGAGAAGATGGTCAAAATCATTGCAAATTTCCATCGTATTGATATAGACAACCGTGTTCACAGTAAGAATGTCTGAAGCTGAAGGAAGTTGATGATTGATGTTGATCTTTTTTCCCCACAGGAAGTTAAGCGACAGACGGGAGAACCTGCGCGGGGGAAGAAACTGCTTAGCTTCCCACCTGTGTGATGGAGTCTTCCCAGTTAGATTTGCCGCCTGCAGGAGGAGAGAAGCCATACGCGTGTGATACGTGTGGACACAGATTCGTTATAGAGAAGCATCTGCAGACCCACATGCTCATTCACACAGAAGAGAAACCCTATGCGGGTGATGTTTGCTCACATGCCAGCACTACCTCTGATAATCTCAAGAGTCACATGCGCACACATGGAGAGAAACCCTACATGTGTGACATATGCAGTTACAGGTGCCGTCAACTAAACAGTCTTAAGGCACACATGCGAACTCACACAGGAGAGAAACCTCATGTGTGTGATATTTGTTTATATTCATGTTCTAAATTAAGTTGTATGAAAGTGCACTTTCGAACTCACACAGGAGAGAAGCCCTATGCATGTGATACGTGTGACTACAGATGCTCTGAAGTGGCTAAACTCAAGCGACACAAACGCACCCATACAGGAGAGAAACCCTACTTGTGTGACATTTGTTTATATTCATGTTCTCGCTTGAGTAGTCTGAAGATGCACTTTCGAACTCACTCAGGTGAAAAGTCCTATGCATGTGACACATGTGAGTACAAATGTACATCATCCTCTAGTCTCCAGAGACACAAGCGAACTCACACAGGAGAGAAGCCCTATGCGTGTGATACGTGTGACTACAGATGCTCTGAAGTGGCTAAACTCAAGCGACACAAACGCACCCATACAGGAGAGAAACCCTACGAGTGTGACATTTGTTCATATTCATGTTCTCACGTGAGTCATCTGAAGGTGCACTTTCTAACTCACTCTGGCGAAAAGCCTTATGCATGCGACATATGTGAGTACAAATGTACGTCATCCCCTGCTCTCCAGGCACACAAGCGAACTCACACAGGAGAGAAACCCTACAAGTGTGACACATGTGACTACAGGTGCACTCAACTATCCAATCTTAAGACACACATGCGCTCTCACGCGGGGGAGAAACCCTATGCATGTGACACATGTGACTACAGGTGCACTCAACTATCCAATCTTAAGACACACAAGCGAACTCACACAGGAGAGAAACCCTACACGTGTGACACATGTGACTACAGGTGCACTCAACTATCCAATCTTAAGACACACAAGCGAACTCACACAGGAGAGAAACCCTACACGTGTGACACATGTGACTACAGGTGCACTCAACTATCCAATCTTAAGACACACAAGCGAACTCACACAGGAGAGAAACCCTACACGTGTGACACATGTGACTACAGGTGCACTCAACTATCCAATCTTAAGACACACAAGCGAACTCACACAGGAGAGAAACCCTACACGTGTGACACATGTGACTACAGGTGCACTCAACTATCCAATCTTAAGACA
>NW_014577608.1:216886-219986 GCF_000485595.1 Priapulus caudatus
ATCTTGTTGTTCTGCGTGAAGATTGCCCCGAGACCAGTCGGGCTAGCATCGACGATGATCTCGGACAGTTTTCTCGCATCGAAATACTCCATAACATGGGCTCCGGCTAATGCTTTTTGGAGATCTCGAAATGCGTCTTCGTGGCGTCTTCCCCATATCCACGGTGTGTCTTGCCGTGTCAGTTCACGTAATGGCGTCGTGATTGTGGCGTAGTTAGGAACAAAGCGTGCCACGTATTGCGCCATGCCTAGGAAGGACTTTTCTTCGGATGCGTTGGTTGGCGGTGGAGCGTTAACAAGCGCGTCAATCTTTTTCGGATCTGCTGCTAGGCCATCTTTCCCAAAGACATGTCCATAGAATGACACATGAGGTTGCGCGAATTTGCATTTCTCCAAGTTCAGTCTGGCATTATAGTCCTGTAGGCGCTTTAGAACTGCTTTCAAGTTTGCATCGTGCTCTGACCTTGTTTGGCCGTGAACGATAATGTCGTCTGACATGTTGAGACAACCCTTGAGATCTCTGAGAATCTCGGCGATCGTACTCTGAAACACTTCTGATGCTGCGTTAACGCCGAAAAGAAGCCGCTTATAGCGGAATAATCCGGCGTGTGTGCTAAACGTTGTCATGTATCGCGATTTCGGATCAAGTTCAAGCTGGTGATATGCACTCGTGAGATCTAATGTGCTGAATACGATACTGCCGTTTAAATCAGAGATCAGCTCGTCGATTGTTGGCATTGGATGTTTCTCACGTACTATTGCGGCGTTCGCTGCTCTCATGTCAATGCAGATGCGCGTTTTCCCATTTTTCTTGGGGACGGCAACAATAGGGCTTATCCATGGCGTCGGGCCATCTGCTTTCTCAATAATGTCAAGTTTGACAAGTCTGTCTAACTCCGCTTCCACGTCTCGGCGTATGTGGAAAGGAATTCTCCTATGTCGTTGCTGCTTCGGCGGTATCTCAGTGTTGATGTGTAGTTTCGCCTGGCATCCGCGAAGTTTTCCAATACCTTCCTTGAATAGATCTGGAAACGCTTCGACGACTTCAGATTTTGCTTGAGGCTCTAAGTTGACGTTACAGTTTATGTAAATTATGTCAAGTGCTTGGGCAGTTCGGAAACTAAGCAGGTTACCGCCTGTCCCCGAGACAACGTAGAATACTGCCCTTTCCGATGCTTCACGGTGGCGTACGTTGGCGGTAAACATTCCGATGACAGGTATCGGCGTCTTTGAACCATAAGGATACAGCATGGCTCGCGGTTGCTGGAGCTGTTCTGTGTGCGGTCGCGATTTGCGCAACTCGTCGTATGATTTCTCATCAATGATGTTTACTGACGCACCGGAATCAATCATGAACTGCACAGGACTAGTGTTAAGTTTTATGCGGCATCGTGGTAGTCGATTTTTCCCTGATTGGGCTAGCAGGATACTCACGCATGCACGCACGCACGTAAGCAGGTATACTCACGCATGCACACACGCATTCACGCACGCACGCACGCACTCACAGCCATCGCATCCGAACTTCTGATTCTGTCATTAATCTGAACGAAATATATGATGAAGAAACTCGAATATTAATTAACCAAATTTTGGATACTGTTAGGGTTACGGACGCGTAACACTGTAAAGGGCATTGCTACACAACTGCTCATCAAATTTAATCAAACTCATATCCATTGCATAAGGGAGATGTCTCTCTACGCTCTCGATTAAAAATTTGTCATCTGAACGAAATACATGACGAAGAAACTCGAATATTAATTAACCAGATTTAGCAAATTACTTACAGCACGCAATCTTTGCATATCACAATCAAAAATCATGAACAATTCACAAGTAAAATACACGTACGGCTATTGCACACTATACTCTTATTGCACACTTATTGCACTCTTATTGCACACTATACATTCCCCCATCCATGTAAATGTCTATGATTAGATCAGGAGTGTATCAAGGATTTGAGTGTATCAGGATCTGAGTGTATCCGGATTTTGATACACTCCTGATTAGATCTAGTACGTGCGTTTATTCCTAACGTTGTAAAATTCAACGTTGGTAACTCGATCATTCTCACTCAGTATTCTCATCATATTTTCTGGAGGTGGCATGTAGGCCCTACTATACATTGAGTGTGAGATCGTAATGATCTCAACGACGTCTAGCTCGCATAGTAACATTTTTCTTGGCATAGATATTTATTTAATTTATTTTCTGAATATTATGAAATTTCTAGTTGTTCATTATGCACGATGCTTTGGTGAAATCGGAAGAGACATAGAAGGAGAGAAACCCTATGCATGTGATACGTGTGACTACAGGTGTAAGCAACAAGACGGTCTTACGGCACACAAGCGAACTCACACAGGAGAGAAACCATACGCGTGTGATACATGTGACTACAGGTGCCGTCACCTATCCACTCTTAAGACACACATACGAACTCACACATGAGAGAAGCCCTATGCGTGTGATATGTGTGACTACAGGTGCAATCAACCAGCAAATCTTAAGGCACACAAGCTAACTCACATGGGAGGAAAGCCATAGACACGTGATAACACACTGCCAATGTCATAGCTACTGCTTGCATGTGATATGTGTGGATACATTTGCTCTCCAGGATCGCTGCTATTCTCATATGTTGTTTTAACCCCCCCCCCCATCTTTCATTTTCCCATTGCTGATCAGTTCTCAGAAGTGCTTAGTGCGCTATAGATGTATAGATATAGCTGCCAGTTTTGTTTTTAACTTGCTGTGCTTTAGGGAAGGCCAGCGCCCTTATATATTGCATAGTTGACAAAGGAATGCCGACTAGAGTATGGCTTGTAAGTCTAAAAAGAGAAGTGTCAAAAATCAAAGGTGAGTGTGTGTGTGTGTGGTATAAATACATATAATTGGTAATAATTATTAATCGAGTTGTTCTATTTTCTGAATGGTATTGAGCAAACATACAACACCCTCGCACGCTCGTACTCACACTCACGAACGCATGCACGCGCGCACGTAATCGGGTATACTCACGCACGCACGCACGCACGCACGTAAGCAGGTATACTCACGCACGCACGCACGCACGCACGTAAGCAGGTATACTC
>NW_014577608.1:221397-221853 GCF_000485595.1 Priapulus caudatus
GTGACACATGTGACTACAGGTGCACTCAACTATCCAATCTTAAGACACACATGCGCTCTCACGCGGGGGAGAAACCCTATGCATGTGACACATGTGACTACAGGTGCACTCAACTATCCAATCTTAAGACACACAAGCGCACTCACACGGGAGAGAAACCATATGCGTGTGATATGTGTGACTACAGGTCCAATCAACTAGTCAATCTTAAGGCACACAAGCGAACTCACACAGGAGAGAAACCCTATGCATGTGATACGTGTGACTACAGGTGTAAGCAACAAGACGGTCTTACGGCACACAAGCGAACTCACACAGGAGAGAAACCCTATGCATGTGATACATGTGACTACAGGTGTACTCAACTAGACGGTCTTACGGCACACAAGCGAACTCACATAGAAGAGAAACCATTTGCGTGTGATACATGTGACTACCGGTGCCGTCACCTATCCA
>NW_014577608.1:222642-223795 GCF_000485595.1 Priapulus caudatus
GGACCATGAAATGTACGTACGTCCACTGACGTGCGAAGAGTAAGTGTCTGATAACCTTTTGACCCTCAAAGGGAGGGTTAAACATCGATTTGTTGACTGTCAACAAAGGACTGAACTGCTTTTGCTATTGTGGATGTGAGGCTACAGTTGCACAATTCAATTGCAAAGGCAAATTTTTGTTGAACAAGGTTTATGCTCCTTAAGTTAAGTTTAAGTCATATTATTTTCTAAAGCAGTCTGTATTAGCACCCTGAGTAGCACCCTGTATTAGCACACTGTAATAGCACCCCGAATGCTCGCGTGGGTAGGCAAAAACACAGGGGCAACCCATTACGCATGCATGGGGGTGAACTGGCACTATTCTAATCATAATTATTGCCTGGCAACCTGCAATGCAGATGTGTTAAGTCACAGCTGAGCGAAATTCTCGCCTGCCTAAATATACTTGGATTTTAGCCGGTAGGATTTCAGCAAATCAATGGAGTGAGATTATCACGCACGAAGGGCAATGCCATCTTTGATTATTGATGACACTTGCACGCACCATCTCGCGGCAACTGCTTTTGCTATTAGAGCCCCCTACCACCACCCTCCCGCCACCACCACCACTACGCTCGCGCTTGACGCATATCCATGATAACTTGTTAATATAGCGAAATCATTAAAGTTACACAGCTGTATCTTTATTACTGTACTACCGGTATAGCAAAGCCTAGATATCATCGATTTTAGATCTGTATTAGTAGTATCCTAGATATATGCTCTAAGCGCGAATGCGGTGGCGGGAGGGCGCACTTGATTCGGTTGCCAGTGAGTTTATCAGAAGAATAATCAATCTTCGTCGAAAGTTTGGACGCCGCGCTGCGAAATCGGAATGTACATTTCAATCGATGACGTAACTGATACAGTAGCGCGCCGCGTGGGTGTTATTTGTTTATAAACAATTTAGTCTGACTGACTCTCTCCCTCTCTCTCCTCTCGTCCGCTCTCTCTCTCTCTTTCTCTCTCTCGTCCCCCTCTCTCGTCCCCCTCTCTCTCTTCCTCTCTCTCGCTCTCTCTCTCTCTGCAATAAAAATTGAGATATATGTGTGTGTGCGTGCGTGCGTGGGTGCGTGCGTGCGTGCGTGCGTGCGTGCGTGCGTGCGTGCGTGCG
>NW_014577608.1:224658-227713 GCF_000485595.1 Priapulus caudatus
GTGGCAAAAATTTTGTATCCTCACTCTTTCTGGTAGTTGAGAAATATCCAAAATACCATTTTTACATAAAAATTCAAAATTTGTGTGGTAACATAATTAGGTGCTGGAAATTTCATGAAATTTTTTGGCTTGAGCATAGATATATATCTCCTCTATAAATAAAACAAGTGATTGATTCGATTCATTCGCCAATAAACGTTTAATCTTCACTAGAGCAATACCCGTGCACAACGTGGAGAGTATCCTTAATATATTCATGAGGTTAAACAATAATGTTGGCCAAAAACAGGAACAGGAGTACATCTAAATTTAGATACTAAATTATCAATTAACAACAGCAGCAACAGATCCTAGTAGTCATAGATTTAATGTAGTATAGATATCAAAGAGGAATAGTGATACCTATTTTAGTAACCTTGTCAATATTTGTCCTAAAAGTTCGAAAGGGACTATTGAAGATGGAAAGAAATAAAGGTGATCAAATTGACAGATCAACACTGCGAATCACAGTAGGAAAAGCCTTAAGTTTGCAACTACCTAAAAAGGAAGGAAGCGAATAACTATGAGAGTAATTCTGTAAGTTTTAGGTTAAGCCTTAACCCGGGTTAGCTTAACCCCACGCGATGAGCGGGGTTAAGCTAACTACGTTAAGACTCGTGTAGACGCACGTGAAATCATTAACTCGAGCTAAGTGGTAGTTATCAGTAGACCGAATAGGCGGCGACACATGCAATGTTGACATCCGGGTTACTTCCTTTCCACGACTTTTGAAGATTCACAGATTTTCATATTTGTAACTTTTTGCGATATTTTCAATAATATACGGATAACGGCACGAAGAAATAACTGGGAAAAAGATCCGGTACAAGCTACTCGTTACATGCGTATACTTGCATACCGCAGTAAACCCCGTCTCCCACTAGCTGCCGTTAGCTTAACTCAGGTTAAGACAAACTCCGCGTAGATGATGTGTGTTTCTGAACTCGGGTTATGTGTTAACTCAGGTTAGCTTAACTCGGGTTAAGGTGACTCCGTGTAGATGAGGCTTTAGTTCTCGCACATGTGCAGTAATGCAACTACAGAGTTTGCTATTAAACTTTCAAAAACGTCCCTCCTTTCGAAATTAGTATAAACGAACGTAACTTAGATAATGTAAAAACTTTAGACATCTGATAGAAAGGTTGATAGAATGTTGATAAACTTATCACCTCGTTGCCTTTTTCATAGTGTAAACCCAGCTTAAGCTGAAGGTAGTTGGTGATTAACGTTGATCTTTTTTCCTCGCAGGAAGTCGAACGACAGACAGGAGAAACTGCGCGGGTGAAGAAACTGCTTAGCTTCCCACCTGTGTGATGGAGTCTTCCTACTTAGATGTGCCGCCTGCAGAAGGAGAGAAACCGCATGCGTGTGATACGTGTGGACACAGATTCGCGCTAGAGAAGCATCTGCGGACCCACATGCTCATTCACTCGCAAGAGAAACCCTATGTGTGTGATATGTGTGACTACAGATGCTCTCAGATGTGTGAGCTGAAGCGACACAAACGCACACATACAGGAGAGAAACCATACACGTGTGATATGTGTGACTACAGATGCTCTGAAGTGGCTAAACTCAAGCGACACAAACGCACCCATACAGGAGAGAAACCCTACGTGTGTGACATTTGTTTATATTCATGTTCTCGCTACTCTCTCTGCAATAAAAAAAAAGTTTGCTGAAATGATGTGTACGCAACTGCGTATCTGCATATCTGCGCCTAACAAAGGTGTCACTACGCACGACTGAAATGTTACGTTTATAACCGTAGCAACAGACCTCAGATGAGCCCAGTCGCTCTGCGGCTCATGTGGTGAATGTACATTCATATTATTTTCAGTTTTTAGTCACTCTGTCTAAAGTCCCTGTGGTACAACCAATATAGATGCAGCTTTGTGTGCTAGCAATACTAGCCAATAGCGGATAACACTGTCACATTAGCTTGATCATCTGAGCCTGATCATTCATTGCTTTCGACACGTGCCATCTTCAAAGGATCACTTTAAGTTAAGCTTCTTTGTTTCTGTCATTCCGTATTGGAATTCTCTCCTTTCTGCTGTACATAGTTTATTGAAAATTTGAGGCTTTTTCTACTGCCATCTGCAGTGTAGATAAGCCTATTTGATCAACTTTGTCTCATTCCATCTTCATTATAGTCTCTTGGACTTTTGAGGATTAAGGATACTCTCCACGTTGTGCATGAAATTTCATTGATTTTTCGTTTTCAACTTTATTCGATGGCTAACACTATGTGCCACCTGTGTACATGCTAATTTCTCCATATAACGGTACATGTGAACTGTCAGAGCGTTTTTGCTTGCCCGCGTACATGTGTAGTAAGCAGCGGCTGACGTCATTATGACGTCAGAGACATGATACAACCACGATATTAACTAAGCCGATATCATTAAGCGTCAACCCTGCTACAGCTGTCATTACATGTATTCGTGTACATTCATGTACATCTGTTAGTGATCCAACAAGTATCCCACGCCCAAAATAGTTCTAACACCTCGCAACACACCTTACTGTAGTGCGGCCGGTACAAGGCGCGCGTTTGTTGATATTAGCTTTGTGACGTCAGGATGAGCGGAGTTCGCGCGTTCTGCGATGGTAACCTCGTAATTTCTCAGAATTTCTCAAGGTTCATGGAACATTTTACCAATTTAGTGGTGTCAGTTAGTCATGGATATGTCGCAGTAAGTACTAACAGTAGATATATCACATACGTCACTCATTGTGAAAAATAGAAAAACCTTCATTTCTTCGTTTCGATTTCTGACATAGTAGCCGATGTATAAATGGATATTTCTCTGTGATTACAACTCGGATTAATTTAATTTTACACTCGTTTTAATGGTAACATATTGTGGTAAAAAAGCGCGTCAGGGATTGTTATTAAGTGCCGTACTTTATTAGTTATGCCTCTTTATTCGCTTTTCTATTTTAACACACAACTTGATTTTTAAGCGTTTTCTCGGTAAATATGAAAATTAAAGAAAAATCATGACGCGTT
>NW_014577608.1:231034-234409 GCF_000485595.1 Priapulus caudatus
CACGCACGCACGCACGCACGCACGCACGTAAGCAGGTATACTCACGCATGCACGCACGCACGTAAGCAGGTATACTCACGCATGCACGCACGCACGTAAGCAGGTATACTCACGCATGCACACACGCACGCACGCACGCACGCACGCACGCACGTAAGTAGGTATACTCACGCATGCATACACGCACGGACGCACGCACAGCCATCGCATCCCAACTTCTGAATCTGTCATTAATCTGAACGAAATATGTGATGAAGAAACTCGAATATTAATTAACCAAATTACGGATACTGTTAGGGTTACGGACGGGTTACACTGTAAAGGGCATTGCTACACAACTGCTCATCAAATTCAATCAAACTCATATCCATTACATAAGGGAAATGTCTCTCTACGCTCTCGATGAAATTTGTCATCTGAACGAAATACATGACGAAGAAACTCGAATATTAATTAACCAAATATAGCAAATTAATTACAGCACGCAATCTTTTAAGACTGCATATCACAATCAAAAGGCATGAACAATTTACAAGTAAAATACACGTACGGCTATTGCGATCCCACATATACATTCCCCCATCCTTGTAAATATCTGTGATTAGATCCAGAGAGACATGATGCAAGATTGCGTGGCACAGCTTTGCTGTGGACCTTGAGCGCTGCGCGCGGATGAGACGCGCAGTTCCGCGGAATATGCGCACGCGACCGCGGGGATGTTCAAGTATGAAGCGCTGTCCGCAGTGGAAACGTGCGCCAAATTCGAGGCCCGGCGCACGTCTCCACAGCGGTCAGCGGATGGTCTGTAGTTTTAAAAGATAACAAAAAAGACTTTGTTCTAAATAAGAACTATCGGCGGCAAAATAAGAGCAATATACAGACCTTTGAATTTCTTGACTAGTCAGTCAAAGGGCTTGTTGGGGGTCCATTATGCAGAGCTTCCAATTGAAATGGCCCATGAAATTGTCAAGTGGAATTGTGTTTTTCGGAACCCCAAAGAAAATGTCTCCCTCTTACATGCACTTCCTCCCTGATCAATCATACATTCAGGCGTAAACAAGGACAGAGATGAAATTGTGTTGAGTTTATGGCTCTTGACGCACGTGCAATTGACGTACAAGACTGATGAAAGCACAGGCACTTGGAACGTCTCAATAAAAATAAATCTTCACACAATTTTTCACAATGATCGACCGCCTGTGTGCAAAATAGGTGAACGTATGTGAAACATACGGTTAGTACTTACTGTGACACATCCGTTACTAACTGACACCACTAAATTGGTCAAATGTTCCATGCGGAGAAATTACGAGGTTATCATCGCAGAACTCGCGACACCGCCCATCCTGATGTCACAAAGCTATATGTAAACAAATACGCGTGTTGCGAGGTGCGTGCCTCCGATATCCACTTCGAGGCCTGCTAAGCCAAGCATAAAGTGCGCGGGCAAGACGTCACACACACAGCTACGTGCATTGGCTAAAACAATCGAGTAGCGTGGTTAGGGATTTTCGGAATTATTTCTTAAGAAAAACTTCAATGTTCAATGAATGTTGCACTCGTTCACGTCCGAAAGCGGGTAAAAATGCCTAATTTTTCCACTTCGGTGCGAAATGCATCAGCCGGTCCTTTCATTGTTTACGAAAAGCAAACAGTCTCGCCAAACACCTACACGCGGTAACGGGTCACGTCGTTGACGCCCCATTCATGCCCATCAACGAAGAAGGCGGGGCTTATTCTGATTATTGAAAATGCAACGGAAGGACGTAGCGCAGTGCGCTAAACAGCGTATTATTTTCGTAGTGTGTGCCAAACTCTATCGTAGGAAACCGTTCTAGCCTAGCAGAATGCCCTATAGTTTCTGAGATCGGTGATTTGGTCATCCAATGGGTCCCCATATTTAAAAATATAAAACACTGGTGCGGCGTAGGCTGTGATTGGAAGACACAAAGTGTCAATCCTTGGCGCGCCTCGGCATCATGGCCGCATCACGTCTAGTACCGGTGTACTGTAGGATTTGGACGCTCGCCCGAAACTGGACGCTCCTAAGTGCGCATGCGCACATGCTCTTTTGTTTTTCTCTTGTTTTCTTTTTGTTTGAATCTTGTTTTGCAGGGCCGTAGGAAATAGTAGCCATGCTCTTTTGTTTTCTTTTTGTTTTGCCAATTGTAACCTGACACACATATAACACAGTCTTACTAACTTACTACGTTGCAAATTGTTTCAGTCAAATGTTTCCATAAGTGACCGGGTTGGCCGCCATGTTTGTTTATTGCGACCGTTTTCGATGGGCGAGATCATAGAAATCTTATTAACACTAGAACGGCCGTTGCCCAATCATGACGCGCAATACGGTGGCCATATTGAAACACTACAGCATGTAAGTAAACAGATGCACATTAATGTACATGTGTGTGTGTTGATGACTCGCTGTCGATCGCTGCATCGAACGAAACTTGACTGTCATGCTTTTAATTTTTTGTTGAGGAATTACACACTTGTCAAAAATGACTAATAAATAAAACAATAATCAATTTCGAAGTGAAGAAGACCGATAAAGCTAGAGAATATAGGCCTAAATATACGCATGTGTCATGATACATGTGCTACCCATTGACACATAATTTATCCCATGAATTCGCATGTCCACATGGTCAAACAATATAAGCCTGTCATAAAGGGCAAAAATGTGCGTCACCACCTTAATAAAACAGTTACTGTTCATGGGCCAGAAAGGACAGCGGTGGCTCAGTCGCTTGTGTGGGATCCGAGCGAGAGGTCCCGGGTTCGATCCTGGTCCTGCCACATGAAGTTCACAAGTAACCTTAGCTCTTCAACATCTTCTCATCTCATTCATCGACTTGGTTGTCTTAACTGTTCTTAGCTCGTGACGTTAACGAACGAGCCATTCATCAATATGGCGCGTAAATTGCATCATCATCATGTGTGTATATATATATATTGGTATTAAATTCTACATTAATTCATCTATAGTATAGCTTTATAGCTTTATTTTATATTTTATAGTAAAAGGTTATAATGAATGTATTGTCTATACATATGGTATTGTTGGAACCTCAAACAGCTGTGATGTATTAGTGAACAGTGATGATCAGTTGAAATAAACTAATATTTAAAAAAACATTTTGTTTTGTGTGTGTGGGAATTACTAATAGATAGCACAGGGAATAAATCCACGTAATATTGTTAAAACACATACACACCACGCTGTAACACATGTTATATTTCAACCATAGCAATAACCTGGATGACTGTTTAAAAAAATAATAGTTTCAGCTCTTACACATAACATTCATGGGAATGAGTACATTGCTTTATGTACAAATACATGCAAATTACACTGGCCCGGTAATC
>NW_014577609.1:0-4161 GCF_000485595.1 Priapulus caudatus
GTGTAGGGGCAGCCAGGGGTTTTTTAATGATGTCGGTTTTGTAGAGCCCTAGATTACAGCCGGCCACAGAAGTACACGGCGAGAATGTTGGAGGCAGTTTGTCTCTGTTGAGTATTTTGGGTAAATTTTGCAAGTGCTAATAATCTATTTCCGAAAGAGATTTGCGCGTGACCTCGCGAGGCCACCGCAGCGCGCCGGCGATATACCAGGCCAACGCATAGTGCGGTGACTAATAGTTATATATGCTGCCCATAGTAGACATATGATAAGCCAGGCGTGAGCTGTGTTCTCACCGATTTGTGGTGTTTTCGGGTGTTGTGAACCGCGAGTGCGGGAGTAACATTCCGGGATTTAGGTAGTTCTCGCAGCTTATCGGGCACGCGGTTGCAGAGAAGAATTGCCCGGCACTTTTGACATGTTTTTGGAACCGTGGAAGTGTGTAAAAAAAAGAAAACTGTCGGGGGGAGAAAAAAATACCGCAGGCAGGAGCCGGCTGTCAGTGATCTGTAGAATGTTCGCGCCCTCAATGGTTTCTGGAGAGGATGCCGTTGAGCGGTGCGGAAGACGTGATAGCCCGACACCCCACACACATAAGCACAGACAGAAATTGCACCGCAAATTGATATTTTTTTTATTAGATTGTGGCTCATCGCGTCTAAAAACATGAGGAGTTGCGCGACTGTGATTGGGGCGATAAAAACTGAAGAATTCGGTGAGCGTGTCGGTTCAATCCCACACCGGACCATAGCCGCGCGTGTTATAGCCTATAGCGATACACGCGCGGTCGCATATTTGGCTAATAAGTCAGAGCTCCCTACCAATCGTGCTTCTATTGACACTGCCAAAATCACCCGGCTAGATATTATAGTTAGACATGGTGTCAATGAATAGCCAGACATTTCGAATATGGAATATATAACCAACATCGGTTGCGCCCTAGTATTGTACATTTTTCTTTCGGCCATAGCCGCCGCGTGTATTCAGTCTATAATTTAAACTGAGCGCAATAGCGCGGCGGCGTCGCATATGTTGCAAATGTAAGTACAGACTGAGATGCGTGGGCCTTGGGTCTATAAATTTATCAGAAGATAAAGGGTGGAGCCGCGACCTCCTGTTAATCGCGTGCTGTGTTAAAGGGGGAGGGTCGTCGGGTTAGTACGTTTCAACAATTTCGTCAATGAAACTTTTTGTCGTTCAAACGAACTTTAAAAAATGTTTCATTTCACTCATAGTCTTGTTTAGAAGTCAATCCGTAGGAAATAAAACAATATAGAATGAAAGGAAATTTTCAGTGCTGGTTGTTGCCGCATTGGCGGAGGGCGGGACGGAGCGATACATGCGCGGAGTGCCGTCTGCTGACGGGGCGGAGCTCTGCTCGCCCTTATTCTGAGGCAGAATTGTTCCAGGTAAACCCTACGCTACGGTGCTATTAGATCTCTGCTTCGCGCGGGCGTAGTGACGGGAGGAAGGGTGCAGATATGTCGCCCGTCCTATATACCGAAACGATGCGCTAGCGATAATTTGTGCGGATAGAGTATATAGAATTTTAAAATTCGATACTTGTATATTTTTTATTTGTTTCGATTTAAGTCGAACTTTTTGTCTCTTTGAGACGTAACGTGACTGATGCACGTGACGCGTGAAACGGAATACCATGCATTCTCCGGTGTGTGGAACGCAAGCAGAGCGCGAAATAGACTGTTCGCCGTGCAGATTGTCTACGTTAGTTCAGTTTTACTCGGTTCATTCGCTTTCCAGTGATTAAGCCTAGAGGACATCGACCTGAGCTGGCGATTCTGATCTATCGCGTGGCCGCTTGCGCCCTATCGATAAAGTACGAGGTGGCCCGGTCACCCGCGCGGGTCTGTGTGCCGGTCATCACGGCCGCGCGTATATTTACCTCTCGGCGATCCCATATGCCGCGGCGCATGCGCTCCGCCACGGATCCCCAGTAGCCCGGCGCATCGCTTCGTCATTATAGACGTTAAATCCAACTGAAATGCCTTCCTTGTGAACATTGGGCAGCACGCCCCGCACGCCACCGCGCGTAGATACAATAATGGTAAAGTCCCTAAAATAACAAATGTTGGTGAGATATTTCCGCGGCCGGCTTTTCGACGCCCGGCCACCAAAGTATTTGATCGATCGGCTCGTATTATTCGCAGACGCGAAGGCCAGCGAGTAGAAATCGCACGTGTGTCTCCTACAGGACTTTACTATGAAGGTTGGGGAATTTCTGGTGTAATGTGTGTCCGCTGATACGTTTGCCCAGCCCGCTCAAGCGTGCAGCGCTCTCCAAACTTGGGGCGAACAGTTCTACAGATGCATCGACATCGCTTGGGCTGGGCCTAATTGTTTTTCAGCCTGTAGTTTGTAGTTTATCTTTGCGACGACTTCCTCACGTTGTCAAAACAGTAATACAAAAAAGGGTCTGGGTCAAAGTCATGTTTGCACTCGAGTGCGGGGCCGTGGACATCGACAACAACGAAAACGACATATGTATAGCACGACTCTGTATTATGTGAGGCGACGATATATATATAGGCGTATATTGGCGTATAGTCGCCGCGTGTGCCGCGTCACGAGCGCAATCTGTCGAACATACCGAACTTAGCATGTGTGTTAAGATAAGCCCCAGCCGTCATTTAAAAACATGTTGGCTACGATTTTGTTATGTGCCAAGTAGCTTTTTGGCCTGTGGAGGAATATGTCCGAAGCCCACATTGGGTGTCAATAGATAAACGAACTTTAATTTTGAGCATCAGTGTGGGAAGCGGAACGAGTATCTGTGCCTACCGTAATTTTCTTTGAAGAAGGGTGGTTGTGCCGCCAGACCGCAATCATCATTATTGTTGTTGACGGCACGTACAACCTAACGTCATCCAGAGCGAATATTGCGATAGGTAAGGTGTGATAGTCGGGGTTGTCCTACACACGACGATTGTGATTGATGATCCATGGCTAAGTCATCGACATACTAGCTTCTATGTTATTCATTTCTATTAGCAAGGCTACACATACCACGCGCTGCGATGTGTTCCGTACTTATTGGTTTTATAGGCAAAGATCTCCAACTTCAACATCACAGCGAGCAGAACCACAGCGATAGAGACGGCAGAGAAAATGCGTTCTCCAGGATTAAAGTGGACTGTGCTTGGCATGGCACTAATAGTAAGAATTTATATTCTGATCGGAGCGATATATTCTGGTTGAAAGGCCACCGTAAAAACTTTGTTCGATAAGTAAACAACATAAAAAAGCATATCCAGCGACCGTAAAGAAGACAGTTAGATACGTTCCGTGATTTTAGCGTTATATCCTGGAAATGCGGTTAAAATTCTGATCATACATTATTCACGTTAAGAAAGTGTTACTGTACTTATATACTCCCTGAACAGAGTTCATGTAATAAATATTTACATTACTGTTGCTTTAGCGATTGGCGCTCATGCGTAATATAAGTAATTTCAGGTGCTTCGAACATATTGTGAGTGAGAGGTTCAATTAGCCGGTTTATCTACCATCATCCTAGCTCTAGCTGTTTGACCATAGCAAGTGGGGTGAATTTAATTTAGAATATGTTACAATAACCACACGTGTCAGTGGGTGAATTGCAATCACCCTACACGTAAGATTGTTTTGAGATTTGCTTTTGCTATCCACAGGTGGTGATACTCGTGTTGGTTGCAGCACCCTCGAATGTCTATGCACAAGACGAAGGCGAAGCAAAAGAAGGAAAAGGTGGCTATAGTAAGGGCAGCGGTGCGAATTACTTACGCAGGCACGGAGGCAGCAATGGCTTCATTTCCTGGCTTTGTGAATATTCGGAATTGATCAAATGGAAACATAACTGCAAATGCAGTTGTAAGAAGAGCAAACAGAAGCGACATGTATTTAGGGCTCTCTCATGCTCAACCGCATGTCACATTGGTTGTGAATATTGTCGCAAGGGATACTAACTATGTAACCGTTCGACACGTTATCGTACAATACATGTGACGCTTGTGACAGAGATAAGATGACGCTGACGATGTTGAAGACGGTGACAATGATGACGATCGTAACATTGGTGACACGACGTTGGTAAATTGATACGTAATTTATATTTGCGCGTGGTTATGGCATCTTTTGTATTTTCCTATATATTTCCGCAGGAGGCGC
>NW_014577609.1:8053-10614 GCF_000485595.1 Priapulus caudatus
ACGTTCTGCAATTTTCTTTATTATATATATCTATATTCTCCCGCGTGTCTCTCTTTTCGCGACGTTTCTGCCTATTGTTTTTACCATGCCGGGGACTCTTCTCGCGGAGGGTACACGCAAATTGTTCCTTGCGGGACACCCCCACTAGCGCCATCTCTCGTGAGATAACACTGTAACACCCCCTACAGAAACGCACGATCCTAAAAGCGAATCTGCTACACATGAAACAGGAGTCACGCATATATTTTTTGTTATTAATATCAAATGGTACTTAAATTGAAGGGTTTATAGATATTAATAATAAGAAATATAAGAAATTATGATACATGTTTATTCCCTGCTGTCTCTAAAATGGAAACGCATTTATTTTATTGGTATTTCTTAAAACTTATTTTTACTTTACATTATAAATTATCACATTTGCAGGTTTTCTACAAGTATACACGTACACAATATCCCCATTTCCATTGCTTTAATTGCTTGTGCAATGTATTTAGAGGTTAACATTCATCCTTGTTCATATACATGTAGTTAGATGTGCATTAAACATGAATCAATATATATGCTTTGCAAGTTAATTACATTATGTGTGAGTGTGCATTTCTGTTGTATTAGAATTAAGAAATCCAGGGAGCAAAAAGACATCCATAAATAAATGATATGATCGAGACTGACTGAACTGACTTCAGTTAACTGACTGACCGAAAAGAACCGACACTACATATCTACCTAAAATACCCCACAATGAATATCCTACACACACGTAAAAATCCAAAAAATAAAAAGCACAGGCAGATAGTCGATCGGTTCAGTACAGAAATCAAACGCACGTACGATTTTACAGAGCTTCTGTATAACATTCATGCATATTATGTAGTATACGGCAAGTGCGTACGAGCGAACGCGCGATCCAACTTTTCAGTTATGTACAAATGACCTATGGCCCGATGACGTCATAGGGCTCCAGTGCGTAACTACGAACTGGCTTGACAACGTCAAGCATTTTCTATGGTGTAGGATATATTTGTAAAACTTTTGTTGCAATTTTTTTAACATGAAAAGTAAGCACTAACGGGACTAAATTTATCCTCAATTTCTTACTTGATAAGATTGTTTTTCAACTAGTTAAAAAATCCAAAAAACCTGGGCGATTTTATATATTTATCACGACATTACGTGCTTGCTATACATGCGTCTAAACCATAGAAATAATATAAATAGTTATTTATATTATTTCTATTGTCTAAACAGAGGAATTGCTCCAATATGTGATTGGAGGATAAAAATAGAATTCGTGACGTTTTCTCTTTTATTTTGCATACGCTATTACGCTATATATGACCGGTAGGAAAGTGTACTAACTATCATATGGCACGACCGATTTGAGTTACATTTCTATAGATTCTATCTATTATAGATAGCTGTCTTAGCTGTAATCTCTGTAAATTTATAGAAGCACGATTAGTCTGATTAATTAGCAAATATGCACGCGCGGTATCGCTCATAATTATAGACTAATACACGCGCGGCTATGGCCGAAAGAAAAATGTACAATCATATGGCGCAAACGATTTGAGTTATATTTCTATAAATTCTGGCTATTATAGACACATGTCCTAGCTATAATCTCTGTGAATTTTGAGTTTATAGAAGCACGATTAGTAGGAGTCTGATTAATTAGCAAATATGCACGCGCGGTATCGCTCATAGGCTAATACACGCGCGGCTATGGCCGGTGAAACGAAACGTCACGAATTCTATTTTTATCCTCCAATCACAGGTCGGAGCAATTCCTCTGTTTAGACCATAGAATCTATAAAAAATATAATTTGGGGAATTTCTGTGTATGTGTGTGTCCGGCTATACGTTTCCGCACCGCTCAACGGATCCTCTCCAAACTTGGGCGGAACATTCTACAGATCATGACACGTTGCCTGGGCTATTTTTTTTCACAGTTTTATTTTTTTTACATTCCACGTTCAAAAACATTCAAAAAGTGGGCAATTTTTGCACCGAGCGCGGGGCAGCGTTACAACACGAAAACACAATGGTATACACACTCTGTATATGTTAGCGACATATATATATAGCGTATATTGGCTATATCGCCGCGTGTGCCGCGGTCACGCGCAAATCTTCGAAATAAATTTAGCATGCAATTTCCCAAAATATCAACAGAGCAAACTGCTCCAAATCGTGTTACTTTGTGCCGGTTCTGTTACAAACCCATCATTAAAAACCTGTTGCTACATTTTTGTATGTGCCTAACTTTTGCTTGGAGGAAAATGGTCCGAACCACATTGGTGTCATAGGATCAACAAACTTTAATTTTGAGCATCACGTGTGATCCGGAACGATATTCTGTCCTACATAATTTTCCTTAAAAGGAGTGTTGTGCGCCAACCAATATCATTATTTTGTTGACCACGTAACAACTACGTCATCAGAGAATATTGCAAGGTAAGTTATAGTCGGAGTTGTCCTACGACGACGATTGTATTGATGTATCCATGCTAGTATCACATACTAGCTTCTATGTTATTCATTTCTATTAGCAAGGC
>NW_014577609.1:10624-12196 GCF_000485595.1 Priapulus caudatus
TTCCCTTACCATAGCCATCTCTTCCTTCTTCTTCTCCGCCTTCGTCTTGTGCATAGACATTCAAGGGTGCTGCAACCAACACGAGTATCACCACCTGTGGATGGCAAAAGCAAATCTCAAAACAATCTCACGTGTATGGTGATTGCAATTCACTCACTGACACGTGTGGGTATTGTAACATATTCTAAATTAAATTTACCCCACTTGCTATGGTCAAACAGCTAGAGCTAGGATGATGATAAGACGGCTAATTAAACCTCACTCACAACATGTTCGAAGCACCTGAAATTACCTATATTACGCATGAGCGCCAATCGCTAAAGCAACAGAAATGTAAATATTTATTACATGAACTCTGTTCAGGGAGTATATAAGTACAGTAACACTATCTTAACGTAAATAATGTATGATCAGAATTTTACCCGCATTTCCAGGATATAACGCTAAAATCACGGAACGCATCTAACTGTCTTCTTTACGGTCGCTGGATATGATTTTTTATGTTGTTTACTTATCGAACAAAGTTTTTACGGTGGCCTTTCAACCAGAATATATCGCTCCGATCAGAATATGAATTCTTACTATTAGTGCCATGCCAAGCACAGTCCACTTTAATCCTGGAGAACGCATTTTCTCTGCCGTCTCTATCGCTGTGGCTCTGCTCGCTGTGATGTTGAAGTTGGAGATCTTTGCCTATAAAACCAATAAGTACGGAACACATCGCAGCGCGTGGTATGTGTAGCCTTGCTAATAGAAATTAATAACATAGATGCTAGTATGTGATACTAGCATGGATACATTAATACAATCGTCGTCGTAGGACAACTCCGACTATAACTTACCTTGCAATATTCTCTGATGACGTAGTTGTTACGTGGTCAACAAAATAATGATATTGGTTGGCGCACAACACTCCTTTTAAAGAAAATTAGGTAGGACAGAATATCGTTCCGCTTCACACATGATGCTCAAAATTAAAGTTTGTTGATCCTATGACACCAATGTGGTTCGGACCATTTTCCTCCAAGCAAAAGTACGGCACATACAAAAATGTAGCAACATGTTTTTAATGATGGGTTTGTAACAACATGCTAAATTTATTTCGAAGATTTGCGCGTGACCGCGGCACACGCGGCGATATAGCCAATATACGCTATATATATATGTCGCTAACATATACAGAGTGTGTATACCATTGTGTTTTCGTGTTGTGACGTTGCCCCGCACTCGGTGCAAAAATTGTCCATTTTTTTAATGTTTTGAACGTGGAATGTGAAAAAAATAAAACTGTGAACAAAATAGCCCAGGCAACGTGTCATGATCTGTAGAATGTTCCGCCCAAGTTTGGAGAGGATCCGTTGAGCGGTGCGGAAACGTATAGCCGGACACACACATACACAGAAATTCCCCAATTCATAGTAAAGCCTAGGACACACTGTGCGATTTTCTACGCTGGCCGCTTGCAATTCGCCGATCGATAAATATGGTGCCGGGTCGAAAAGCCGGGCGGAAATATTCAACATTATTTTACGGTTACATTATTGTATCTACGCGGTGGCGTGCGTGTGCCAT
>NW_014577609.1:12206-16124 GCF_000485595.1 Priapulus caudatus
ATCGCATGCCCAGCAGCATGTCACTTTGATTGTAAATATTGTCACAGGGGATACTAACTATGTAACCGTTTGACACGTTATCGTACAATACATGTGACGCTTGTGACAGAGATAAGATAACGCTGACGATGTTGAAGACGGTGACAATGATGACGATCGTAACATTGGTGACACGACGTTGGTAAATTGATACGTAATTTATATTTGCGCGTGGTTATGGCATCTTTTGTATTTTCCTATATGTTTTAGTGTAGCGTTAGTTAATGATGCGTGTCTTATATTGACGTCGCATGTAGCATGTGCTGTAATGGTCGCAGGCCTTCTTGTTATGTTAGTAGGAAAGCTTTACTAGATTAAGCAGTGATCGGTAGGCCTATCCCGGTTGCAGATCAGATATTATATGAACGCTCATATATGCCACCGTATTGCCTACTAGAGATATGCGTTCCTCTCTAAGACTTGATGAAATTCTGTTCGGTAACGGTATAACATAGGATAGGATTTATATATTATATTAACTACGCTAGGAACTTATCGCGAGTATGATTAAGCTCGTACACCCCATGTTTATAACATCAAGAGCGGATAATACCGGTATTATCCGCTCTTGATAACATCTTCTGTGTTCGCGTATCGTACGTTGGCACTGCGCACAACAGTCGGATGGAAAGCAAAGTCAAAACGCGGACGCACTTTTAACCAAGTAGTGAAGTGACACCGTGTGCTGGTGATAGAGGGTTGCGACATCGTGATACGTCAGAGAGAGAGAGAGAGAGAGAGCACTGCGGTGGGAGCGCATCGGACCGTGCCAGAATGCGTGGAGGGGCTAAGAAAACGAACACGAATGAGGGTAGAAGGCATCAGTGGAGACGCGTGCCACTGCGGATGAACGCGTGGGTAGAAGGCGTGGAGACTAAACGCAAACACGAGCGGAGAGGCGAGGCAGCGAGTCCGCCCACCCAGCAGTTCGTAATTGACGTGTGACCGCGATGCATTTCGTACCGTACGTCGCGAATTTAATTGCGCATATTGATAGACGCAGTGACACGTGGGACGCCACTTGCGAAGCGTGTAGAATATATCTCGCACAGGCGGGATATAGTCCTTGTATGTTTGTGTAGTAGGTAATCGCACCTACGGTTGATGACGTATGTGATGAACGATTAGTGTCTGCATTAATGGATATATAATATATGACTCCTTTTGTTATCAACGCTTGTGTTTCACGAGTTTTTTTGTTTACAGAAATTTGTAATTACAACACTAGATTTTAGACTTTATACACTATAACAGAAAAAAGTCACTTCAAAATAAAATATATTCAGCTTGTGATTGTATATCTATAAAAACCCCTTCCCACGTCTTTTAAGCGTACCAGCTGACGATCGACTTCCTGGCTCATATCCGCCTGATAAATAAATAAATATGATAATATATAGATAAATAAAAACATAAATACATACATAAATAGAGCCCATAGCAAGACATGCGTCTAAGCATAGAAATAACATAAATAACCATGCACGGATCTATCATCTATGCCACGCAAACCGCGTGCGGCTTTGCCCCCATTCAAATTTAATTAGTTACGGCCCTGGTATCTGTAATATATATTCGCACTTATTTAGATTCAATCATGACATGCACCTTTTTCGTTCGAACGAATTTTAATTCGTTCGAACGATCCTTTTTATCGTTCAAACAAACTTTAAAAACATATTTTTTCACTTATGTCTCTTTAAAAGCTCCGCAATTTCTCAACAAACAAACAGATAAATATTTCATGCAGGTAACACTATTCCCTTTCACCACCAATCTCCCGCCTGGCGGTTATCATGCATATTAAATTGACATGTCAATTTATCTTCGTTTGGAGAAAATAAATTAAGGTTTAGAAACAGCATCGAGCGAATTTACTGTGAAACGTTTTATTATTATGGAGTTGTACAGTGGTTCCCGAATCATCGGGCCTCGGAAAGCGGGCATGTCTTAAAACGACACATATATTTGAAAAACAATCGCTTACGCACGTTCGCCGCTTAATAGGGACGACCGCTTAATCGGGACATTTGCATGGTTCCCGATCTTTCCAGATGAAGCGGGGACTACCGTATCATAGGATGTCACTGAGGCCAGCTGCGATGTTGCTATCACTTATCTGTTAAAACGATTTCCATGGGGTTTGAGAAAAAAAATTTCAAATCGATTATCGGCACTGCACATGTAGATGCCAATGTCTCGTTCCTGCAAGCAGAAAAAACGTTCTGCAATTTTCTTTATTATATATATCTATATTCTCCCGCGTGTCTCTCTTTTCGCGCCGTTTCTGTCTATTATTTTTACCATGCCGGGACTCTTCTCGCGGAGGGTACACACAAATTGTTCATTGCGGGACACCCCCACTAGCGCCATCTCTCGTGAGATAACACTGTAATACCCCCTACAGAAACGCACGACCCTAAAAGCGAATCTGCTACACATGAAACAGGAGTCACGCGTATATTTTTTATTATTAATATCAAATGGTACTTAAATTGAAGGGTTTATAGATATTAATAATAAGAAATATGAGAAATTATGATACATGTTTATTCCCTGCTGTCTCTAAATGGAAACGCATTTATTTCATTGGTATTTCTTAAAACTTATTTTTACTTTACATTATAAATTATCACATTTGCAGGTTTCATACACGTATACACGTACACAAATTCCCCATTTCCATTGTTTTAATTGCTTGTGCAATGTATTTAGAGGTTAACATTCATCATTGCTCATATACATGTAGTTAGATGTGCATTAAACATGAATCAATATATATGCTTTGCAAGTTAATTACATGTATGTTTGAGTGTGCATTTCTGTTGTATTAGAATTAAGAAATCCAGGGAGCAAAAAAACATCCATAAATAAATGATATGACCGAGACTGACTGAACTGACTTCAGTTAACTGACTGACCGAGAAGAACCGACACTGCATATATACCTAAAATACCCCACAATGAATATCATACACACACGTAAAAATCTAAAAAACAAAAAGCACAGGCAGATAGTCGATCGGTTCAGTACAGAAATCAAACGCACGCACGATTTTACAGAGCTTCTGTATATTAAACATTCATGCATATTATGTAGTATACGGCAAGTGCGTACGAGCGAACGCGCGATCCAACTTTTCAGCTATGTACAAATGACCTATGGCCCGATGACGTCATAGGGCTCCAGTGCGTAACTACGAACTGGCTTGACAACGTCAAGAATTTTCTATGGTGTAGGATATATTTGTAAAATGTTTGTTGCAATTTTTTAACATGAAAAGTAAGCACTAACGGGACTAAATTTATCCTCAAATTCATACCTGATAAGATTGTTTTTCAACTAGTTCAAAATCCAAAAAACCTCGGCGATTTTATATATTTATCACGACAATACGTGCTTGCTATACATGCGTCTAAACCATAGAAATAATATAAATAGTTATTTATATTATTTCTATGGTCTAAACAGAGGAATTGCTCCAACCTGTGATTGGAGGATAAAAATAGAATTCGTGACGTTTCCTCTTTTATTTTGCATACCCCGCCGCATACGCTATTACAGGTAGGAAAGTGTACTAACTATCATATGGCACGAACGATTTGAGTTACATTTCTATAGATTCTATCTATTATAGATACCTGTCTTAGCCATAACCTCTGTGACTTTTGAGTTTATAGAAGCACGATTAGTCTGATTAATTAGCAAATATGCACGCGCGGTATTGCTCATAATTATAGGCTAATACACGCGCGGCTATGGCCGTTAGAAAAATGTACAATCATATGGCGCGAACAATTTGAGTTACATTTCTATAGATTCTATCTCTTATAGATACCTGTCTTAGCTATCATCTCTGTTAATTTTGAGTTTATAGA
>NW_014577609.1:16134-18634 GCF_000485595.1 Priapulus caudatus
AAAAAGAAACGAGCTGCCGGCAACTCTTCTCGCGGAGGGTACACACAAATTGTTCATTGCGGGACACCCCCACTAGCGCCATCTCTCGTGAGATAACACTGTAACACCCCCTACAGAAACGCACGATCCTAAAAGCGAATCTGCTACATATGAAACAGGAGTCACGCATATATTTTTTATTATTAATATCAAATGGTACTTAAATTGAAGGGTTTATAGATATTAATAATAAGAAATATAAGAAATTATGATACATGTTTATTCCCTGCTGTCTCTAAAATGGAAACGCATTTATTTCATTGGTATTTCTTAAAACTTATTTTTACTTTACATTATAAATTATCACATTTGCATTCATCCTTGTTCATATACATGTAGTTAGATGTGCATTAAACATGAATCAATATGTATGTTTTGCAAGTTATTTACATGTATGTTTGAGTATGCATTTCTGTTGTATTAGAATTAAGAAATCCAGGGAGCAAAAAGACATGATATATAAATAATAATATCCATAAATAAATGATATGACCGAGACTGACTGAACTGACTTCAGTTAACTGACTGACCGAGAAGAACCGACACTGCATATCTACCTAAAATACCCCACAATGAATATCCTACACACACGTAAAAATCCAAAAAACAAAAAGCACAGGCAGATAGTCGATCGGTTCAGTACAGAAATCAAACGCACGCACGATTTTACAGAGCTTCTGTATAACATTCATGCATATTATATAGTATACGGCAAGTGCGTACGAGCGAACGCGCGATCCAACTTTTCAGCTATGTACAAATGACCTATGGCACGATGACGTCATAGGGCTCCAGTGCGTAACTACGAACTGGCTTGACAACGTCACGAATTTTCTATGGTGTAGGATATATTTGTAAAATTTTTGTTGCAATTATTTAACATGAAGTTATTTATATTATTTCTATGGTCTAAACAGAGGAATTGCTCTAACCTGTGATTGGAGGATAAAAATAGAATTCGTGACGTTTCCTCTTTTATTTTGCATACCCCGCCGCATACGCTATTACGCTATATGACCGGTAGGAAAGTGTACTAACTATCATATGGCACGAACAATTTGAGTTACATTTGTATAGATTCTAGCTATTATAGATACCTGTCTTAGCTATAATCTCTGTGAATTTTGAGTTTATAGAAGCACGATTAGTCTGATTAATTAGCAAATATGCACGCGCGGTATCGCTCATAATTATAGGCTAATACACGCGCGGCTATGGCCGGTAGGAAAATGTACTATCATATGGCGCGAACGATTTGAGTTACATTTCTATAAATTCTGGCTATTATAGACACATGTCCTAGCTATAATCTCTGTGAATTTTGATTTTATAGAAGCACGATTAGTCTAATTAATTAGCAAATATGCACGCGCGGTATCGCCCATAGGCTAATATACGCGCGGCTATGGTCGGTGAAACGAAACGTCACGAATTCTATTTTTATCATCCAATCACAGGTCGGAGCAATTCCTCTGTTTAGACCATAGATGATAGATCCATGCATGGTTATTTATATTATTTCTATGCTTAGACGCATGTCTTGCTATGGGCTCTATTTATGTATGTATTTATGTTTTTATTTATCTATTTATTATCATATTTATTTATTTATCAGGCGGAGCCACATGCCTCGCCGAGTTAGCAATAGCGCGTTAGGTAGCTGCCTTTTGTTTGAATTAGAGGCGCGCAATGGATTTGGATTGATGGCCAAAGAATGGAGAATCGTGTCGTACGTTTTGGTCTGTATCTCCGGATTGCGGTGTATACGAGGAAACGATTTCGCACGATGCTAGGCAAATGTACTGTGTCCAATTTGAGCTCAAGTTGGATGAGTTACGCGTAGTAAATCGTAGGTATTATAAGGCTAGTAAATGACGAATTTCCCTTGTTTATTGATGTCACACTCCTTCCCTATTATCTACTCCTGATATATATATATATTCCCCAATTTATTTTTATTTTTTTTTGCGCATGAACCGTAAATGAACTAAGTAGAAAATTGAAGGCGAAGTTATTTCCGCTCGTTGGTTCCACACAGGAGAATGCTGGTACTCGTTTCACGCGTCACGTGATCAGTCACGTTAGTTCAAGAGAAAAACTTGAAACATCGACTTAAATCGAAAAAATAAAAAATATTATATACGAATTTTAAAATTTTATATAGTCTCTCCGAAAATATGCTAGCGCATGTTTGGTTATAGGAGGGCGAATTTGCAATCCGTACTGGCGAACAGAGAATTAATCGTACTCGGTTTACTGGAACAATTTGCTCAGAAATAGGGCGAGCAAGACTCCGCGTCCAGAGACCATCGCTGTATCAGCTCCGTCTGAATGCAAAAACACATGAAAATCTTTATCCATATGTATTTCCTATGGAGCTTCTTCTAAAGGGACATGAGTGAAAAAATATTTTTTAAAGTTCGTTTGAACGACAAAAAGTTCATGAAAATGGAACGTTAAG
>NW_014577609.1:20157-27561 GCF_000485595.1 Priapulus caudatus
ACACACACACACACACACACACACACACACACACACACACACACACACACACACACACACACACACACACACACACACCACCACACACACACACACACACACACACACACCACACACACACACACACACACACACACACACACACACATATACCGAAAGTGACGTCCCCTGCGGAAGTTACGTCACAGACCGGAAGTGACGCCCCGCGGAAGCGACGCCATATACCTTAAGTGACGTGGCGCCCCCTGGTGGCAGAAGTGACATCATAGACCAGAAGTCATGTTGCGCCCCCTTGTGCCGCACCATGGTGGTGGAAGTGTCGTGATGCCCCCTGGCGGTGGAAGTGACGTCATAGATAGGACGTGACGTGGCGCACCTGGTAGCAGAAGTGTTATGGCGCCCTTCTGGTAGCGGAACTTACCCTCGCTCAGTGACGTCACAGAACCCTCAGTGAACCCTGCCCTCCCCTACTTTGGTACTATATTTGAGGGGGGCTCAGCCTGCCCTCGTTAATCTGGTAAACGTGCATGACCTCGATTCCCTGTTATCAGTTCCTTTCCTTATTTGATAAGGAATGAAAAAACAGGATGCGCGACAGAAACTGCCTCAGTTATATTTCACAATCAGTTTGTAAAACGTGTTAAAACACGTACAGCGAATGTTCTCTGGCCTTGGTATTCTGGACGTCATTGAACCCTAAGTGAACCCTGCCCTCCCCTTGGTACTATATTTGGAGGGGGGCTCACCCTGCCCTCGTTAATATGGTAAAAGTGCATGACCTCGCTACCCTGTTATCATGTGTTAAATTAATCCCTCACTGCCATTATCTGATAAGGATGCGCGACAGGAAGTGCTTCGATTATATTTTACACTCAGTTTGTAAAACGTTTTAAAACACGTACATCGAATGTCCTGTGACCTTGGTCTATGCATGGTTTATTTAAGCTATTTATTTTTCACATTAAGAATGTATGATTAAAAGCAATACATAAAAAAGCGTGTTAATTAATAGACAAGAAAACAGTTGATATCTTTACATCAATAATTTTTCTTAAACTGTTATAGATTTATTTAAACTGTATTTTTAATGTAATGAAGCCAGGGCACTTAATTTATGTATTATATTCTACATGTATAAAATACTATACTCTATCTTAATAACAGAAATAAACATGCATTAATAACAACGCAATAAAAATTAAAACCATAGGAAAATTATCGAAGAACTTGATTTCCATATTGCTCTTCTTGACGTAGAGTACATATTTCAATCAAAGCCTGTCGTTATTGTAAGGAAAGCATCTCTCCTGGTCACAAACACTTACTAATAGTTATCATTGCTATTTTTTTTAGCAAATTTAAATCAGAAATCCTGATAAAACATGAAGCAGAATGCATAAAAACAAATCATTGTAGTCTAAACACTGCAATTCAGTTGAACAGAGTTTTCATTCGGAAACTTTAGCTTTTAAAATATTGTATTTTGCCTAAAACCCAGTTAAAACCTAGCGTTCTTTGTTCACTTCTTAAGAGTAAATAAAAGAAAGCTATTCATTTGAGATTTGAGAAATTATGCAATTAATCCTCTTGACATCGTTCACCACAAAGACAATTTTGTTATTTACAATAAAGTCATGGAATTGGTAGATCCCAGCTACAAATGTTGATCACTGCCCTTCTACTGTTGGTCGCTATGTTGAAATTTAGTATGTTTTTCATATTGAATACAAATACTGTAAGCTAATTATTTTTGAAATAATAAAAAACAAAAAATTAAAGGTTAACCCTCTCGAGAAGTTAAAAACCTGATCACATATCAGCGTAATAAATGTTTCATGATCAATACAGTATAGCAATGAAAACAACAAGTCACTGCAGTACAATAGTATTATCACTAGTGGCATTTTCGATCCCAGGACCCGAGGGGGGGAATCTCATGTCGCCCTTATTACCCTTGAATGTCTGTCTAGTTGTTTCAAATTTTCTCACAGTTCATTAGCTACAATCGTGTTGTAAACCATGATGGTGTCATTACACCAGAAGTGTCATAATATAGACTAGATATAACCTTTATTATGACACTCCTGATTAAACCACCTCACTATTAATCCGTGCTGTCTACATTTACTGTTAGATGGAGCACAAGTAGCCATGCACACATTGCGTCGATATCCTTCGTCACCTGTGTCGCATATGGGGCCGTGAGTGCATGCAGGTATCGGAGAAGAACTGTATAGGAATAACATGAAGAATAATGAATGACAAATAATTTAATAATGTCAATACTGAAATTACCTAGCAGCTATTCAGTTAAGCTAAAGTTAACTATTGTTAAAACGACACTTGTCATTAGTGTTAATTATTCATGGCACTTGCATGCTTTAAGTATACTACGGATACATTTTCATTATACTATTTTGCACGTTACAGATCGAGGGCTAATCACAAAAGTGCAAGTATATTTATACCCAACTGCTATTTAACACAACTATTTTTTATTTCAGGACAAATTCATTCAAATAACTGAATCTATTCAATGATATCAATCTGATGGCATATGTTGATTTGTGTCATTTCTGTAATAGAAATGATTGGCGAATAAGTAGTTCTACGTGGAAAATGTGGTCTAACGTGTACACTCTTTAGTAAGCTTTGACCTACTTCCCGAGTTAGGGTCAACACCCTACATATTGCAAAAAATGACAAACATTTATAGAGCACGAACTAAGACGTTTTAGCACATTGCGTCGTAAACACATGAACTACCGAGCTTAGTAGCGCATGTTATTAGTAAGCCTGCTTTTTAACATTATTAAGGATACTCTCAACTTTTTGCACGGGTCTTGCTCTAATAAGATTAAACGTTTACTGACGAATGAATCAAATCAATCACTTGTTTTATTTATAGAGGAGATATATCTCTATGTTCAAGGCAAAAAATTTCATGAAATTTCCAACACCTAATTATGTTACCACAAAAATTTTGAATTTTCATGTAAAAATGGTATTTTGGATATTTCTCAATTACCAGAAAGAGTGAGGATAACACAATTTCGCCACATGTTAAGCATAATATGTACCAAAGTAGTGCATCAGGATTTTTCTTTAAGTTTCATATTTACCGAGAAAAATTTAAAAAACTGCCTAAAACTCAAGTCGCACGTTTAAATTAAAAAATTTTGCGAATAAAGAGAGATAACTCATAAAATACGACACTTAATAACAATCCCTGACGCACTTTTTTCCAGCAATATGTTATCATTAAAACCAGTGTAAAATTTAATTATTCCGAGTTGTAATCACAGAGAAATATCCATTTATACATCGACTACTAAGTCAGAAATTGGAACGGAGAAATCAGCGTTTTTCTGACGTCAGCTGCGGTTCACTACTCACTCATGTACGCGGGCAAGCAAAACGCTCTGACAGTTTACATGTACCGTTATATGGAGAAATGAGCATGTACACAGGTGGCACATAGTGTTAGACATCGAATAAAGTTGAAAATAAAAAATCGGTAAAAAATTTCCTAAAACCTTGAGAGTATCATATTGCCATTGTATCATCATTTTCGGAATGATGCATTGGCTTATACGTCGTTAGTTCTGTCTTACGTTCAATTACTACACACGTATGCCGAATAACTGGGTGTTTATCAATAATATCTTTAAGTTTATTCATAAATCTTGATTTTTCACGATTCATCTCATTCGCAAGTGACATGTCATACAGAATACTGAGACCTGCCAGTATAACTGTAGCGCACAACTCATTCGTAAATTTAGTTTCGTATAATGGTATCTCATATATCTGCATTGGCGGTTGCTTGCTTTCACTCTTATATCGACTATGGTTCCCAGTAGGCATTATAGTATCATCTGCAAACGTTTTCTCCTAATTTTTACTGATATACATCGTCAACTTGATGATTTGCCTTTTACGCGATTTGCCTACAACTTCGACCAAAACATCCATCATTAGATAAGCCAAGGTGTACGCTTTGCAGATAACTTTTTAGTCAAAACAACGTCTCCATGGCCCTTTTTCGCTCGCAGCACGTCAAACTTTGTTATGTGAAGAGTTATTTTATTAACAGTCTTCAATGACCAGTTTGATGCCGGGTGGCGCCACTACTAGCCCATCTACTATGAGGATATTTACGTGCTATATAGTGTACGAAAAAAACGCGATGTGTGTTATCACAGTGCGTTTTAATATCTTCCTGTACAGTGGTACATGTCACATCACATTTCTTTGTGAATATGTCCACGCCCTAGCATGTGAGGTACCGGCGGCAGATACATTCTGAACACAAATAGATTCAGTTATTTGGATGAATTTGTCCTGAAATAAAAAATAGTTGTGTTAAATAGCAGTTGGGTATAAATATACTTGCACTTTTGTGATTAGCCCTCGATCTGTAACGTGCAAAATAGTGATAAAAATGTATCCGTAGTATACTTAAAGCATGCAAGTGCCATGAATAATTAACACTAATGACAAGTGTTGTTTTAACAATAGTTAACTTTAGGTTAACTAAATAGCTGCTAGGTAATTTCAGTATTGGCATTATTAAATTATTTGTCATTCATTATTCTTCATGTTATTCCTATACAGTTCTTCTCCGATACCTGCATGCACTCACGGCCCCATATGCGACACAGGTGACGAAGGATATTGACGCAACGTGTGCATGGCTACTTGTGCTCCATCTAACAGCAAATGTAGACAGCACGGATTAATAGTGAGGTGGTTTAATCAGGATTGTCATAATAAAGGTTATATCTAGTCTATATTATGACACTTCTGGTGTAATGACACCATCATGGTTTACAACACCATTGTAGCTAATGAACTGTGAGAAAATTTGAAACAACTAGACAGATCGACATTCAAGGGTAATAAGGGCGACATGAGATTCCCCCCCCCCCGGGTCCTGGGATCGAAAATGCCACTAGTGATAATACTATTGTACTGCAGTGACTTGTTGTTTTCATTGCTATACTCTATTGATCATGAAACATTTATTACGCTGATATGTGATCAGGTTTTTAACCTCCCGAGAGGGTTAACCTTTAATTTTTTGTTTTTTATTATTTCAAAAATAATTAGCTTACAGTATTTGCATTCAATATGAAAAACATACTAAATTTCAACATAGCGGCCAACAGTAGAAGGGCAGTGATCAACATTTGTAGCTGTGATCTACCAATTTCATGACTTTATTGTAAATAACAAAATTGTCCTTGTGGTGGTAAACGATGTCAAGAGGATTAATTGCATGATTTCTCAAATCTCAAATGAATAGCTTTCTTTTATTCACTCTTAAGAAGTGAACAAAGAATGCTAGGGTTTAACTGGGTTCCAGGCAAAATACAATATTTTAAAAGCCAAAATTTCCGAATGAAAACTCTGTTCAACTGAAATGCAGTGTTTAGACTACAATGATTTGTTTTTATGCATTCTGCCTCATGTTTTATCAGGATTAATGATTTAAATTTGCTAGAAAAAAATAGCAATGATAACTATTAGTAAGTGTTTGTGACCAGGAGAGATGCTTTCCTTACAATAACGACAGGCTTTGATTGAAATATATACTCTATGTCAAGAAGAGCAATATGGAAATCAAGTTCTTCGATAATTTTCCTATGGTTTTAATTTTTATTGCGTTGTTATTAATGCATGTTTATTTCTGTGATTAAGATAGAGTATAGTAATTTATACATGTAGAATATAATACATAAATTAAGTGCCCTGGCTTTATTATATTAAAAATGCAGTTTAAATAAATCTATAACAGTTTGGGAAAAATTATTGGTGTAAAGATATATACATATATGGATTATCGCGCATCCTGTTTTTTCATTCCTTATCAGATAAGGACATGAACTGATAACAGAGTATCGAGGTCATGCACTTTTACCAGATTAACGAGGACAGGCTGAGCCCCCCTCAAATATAGTACCAAGCCAGGGGAGGACAGGGTTCACTGAGGGTTCTGTGACGTCACTGAGTGAGGAGGGTAAGATCAGGCTAGTAACAAAAATTGGGGTTCAAAATGAACCACGACGGGGCGCCACGTCACTTCCCGTAAATGTCGTCACTTCCTCCACCAGGGGGCATCACGACACTTTCACCATCAGGAGGCGCCACGACACTTCTGCTACCAGGGGGCGCCATGACACTTCCGCTACCAGGGGGCGCCGTGACACTTCCACTACCAGGGGCGCCACGTCACGTCTGGGCCATGACGTCACTTTTACCGCCAGGGGGCGCCACGACACTTTTGCCACCAGGGGGCACCACGACACTTCTACCACCATGGGGCGGCACAAGAGGACGCCACATCACTTCCGGTCTATGACGTCATTTCAGCCACCAGGGGCGCCACATCACTTCCGGCATATGCCACCACTTCCACCGCCAGGGCCACCACGTCACGTCCGGTCTATGACGTCACGTCACGTAGGCGTGGTTACGTGACGTCTCTCGACCAATCAGAGGCCGCCCTCTGTGCCAAGCAACACGGATTGCCACTACATGTGTGTGTATATTATTGTAGTATAGTAGTGTGTATTATGTAATTAGTAATGTTGCTGGCTATTTGACATACCTCTGCTTTGTCGAGGGTCAACGTTTGATCGGACTGAAACGTGACGTTATTCTTGTACCAGATGTAATTTGGCAGAGGATTCGCATCTCCATTGCAAGTGTACTCGAATGGCTTCCCTCTATTCGCCTTCGCCGTGTTCGGAAGTGGCTGGATGATAGGCGGGTCTGGAGTAATGGTGGCTGTGTAAACGTCTACATGGTTACACTGTAAGAACTTGCGGATCCAGGGGTTCAGTAGGACCATGTCCCCCCCCCCGTCCAAGACGCAAAACCATCAAATGTGTCAAAAACGCAAAGCAGTCATAATATATGAGCATTTTAAACCTTTATTTTACTTATTGCTCCCCAAACTCAGTGCTCACTGGAGGCCATACCGAATACCGGAATTACCGTATATGAAGCACTAAAACACGCGGCTGGGCCCCGCTGTGTGATCCTACAGAGCTCCTCCTTACCCACCCACCCCACAACTAGCTGGCCGTCATCCACCACCTGGTGGACCATTACTATGGTGTGTATTCTGTTTCATAATTCGATTCAAATTCATTCGATGCGTGAATCGAATGATTCGATGCATCATTCGATTCGTGAATCGAATCATTCGATGCGTGAATCGAATGATTCGATGCATCATTCGATTCACGCATCGAATCATTCGATGCGCGAATCGAATGATTCGATGCATCATTCGATTCACGGATCCAATCATTTGAGTCTCTCATTCGAAGATGCGTGAATGCGAAATGATGCATCGAATCATCTCGATTCCGCAGCCAATCGAAATCAATCGAT
>NW_014577609.1:27971-29660 GCF_000485595.1 Priapulus caudatus
GATTCGATGCGTGAATCGAATGATTCGATGCGTGAATCGAATGATTCGATGCGTGAATCGAATGATTCGATGCGTGAATCGAATGATTCGATGCATCATTCGATTCACGCATCGAATGATTCGATGCGTGAATCAAATAATATGCGATAAATCGAATGTTATATGTGATAAATCGAATGTTATATGCGATAAAATCAACCATAAAACAAAAATCGAATTATGACACAAACAACATGCCATACATTACTGGGTCCATCAATGACTATACGATGTGTATGGCGAGATTTGCTGCCACTGCACTAGCAGCTAGTCCGCTCGCGCTCACATTTCATCTACGCATAAAGATATAATATTATAATATATAAAGATATATAGATTTATAGAGTGTAAACGTGTATCGGGCGAACTAGATCCTGCATCCAGTTCTTGCTGTGTTGTTACGCGCTGCGTGAGATCTGTTGTGTTTGCAGCGCATGAGTGATGTATGGAAATATGGCGACACGCGTGGAATGAGACCAGGAGACTTGCTTATCGAAATGCGCGAAAATATACGAGAGACTTTTCATCGAGGCATTTCCGCAAAACATTCAGTCAAGGTAATCACTTGGCGAAAATTGTCTAAAATTAACACAACCTATTGAAAATTGATTCTTAATCTAGTGTAATAACTTACATTCAACTCCGATTGTATAGTTGAACTCCTTTGGTTCCTGCAGCGTTACATGCGTTACTCGGCAGACGACGGTATAGCCATGGATGTATCGGAAAATCTTGCGTATGTGATGTGTTACGCCGGTGTTCCACCTCTTCACCATGGATCCCGGAGTGACGTCAACCTTGTCGACTTCTAACGCCGTCTCCTTCTAACAACAGTAGACATATGTAGCAGTTGTTAGCCGTTGTTAGCAGTTGTTAGCAGTTGTTAGCAGTTGTTAGTAGTTGTTAGCAGTTATTAGTAGTTGTTAGCAGTTGTTACTATTTGTTAAAACGTGTTAGCAGTTGTTAACAGTTGTTAACAGTTGTTAACAGTTGTAAACAATTGTTAACAGTTGTTAGCAGTTAGTGTAAGAGACACGGTGATTAGCGCACCCCACCTCCCTGGATTTTATCATATAATATATAAATGCAAGATTTGCGATATATGCACACGTATACGCACGCACACACGCACGCACAAACGTACGCACGCAAACACATTGGAACACATATAAACGTGCGTAAGTCTATTAATTAATTAATGATTTTGTTTGTTTGTTTTTACATGCACTGTAAGACGAAGCACGAGCCAGAGATAGGGAATATACGAGAACGAGTAGTTATGTCGTTGGTTAGAATCACGTGTGTGCTCACTCCGTCCGTGTCGACCCACGACATCTGCATGTGCGTTTCCGGGTTGCTGTCCGTCGTCACGCACGAGATGTTGCCGTAACTGTTTACTACGAAGTCAGCGCCCGCTCCCGGCGCCACGGCTCCGTCGTTGCTCGTCTCGACGTACATGTCGATAATTTTTGCTGTAAAGCGCGTAACAGACATGTCACATAGTGATAGCTGACGTCTGGTTACACAAAGCAGTAGCTTAGCTACTTAAGTTATATATATATATATGTATATATATGTGTGTGTGTGTGTGTGTGTGTGTGTGTGTGTGTGTAGTGTGTGTGTGTGTGCGCGTCGTGTCGTGTGTGTGTG
>NW_014577609.1:29685-47250 GCF_000485595.1 Priapulus caudatus
TGTCCGTCCGTTCGTCTGTCTGGCTGTCTTTCTGTCTGTTTGGCTGTCTGTCTGTTTCTCTCTCTCTCCTCTTTCTTCTTCTCTCCCTTGCCTAGGCTCTCTCCTCCTCCCCTCGCACCCCCATTTCTCTCTCTTCTTTCTCTCCATCTCTCTTTCTCTTCGTTTATATCTTTCTGTCACACGTTCTCTCCCTTCTCTTTTTCCGTCTCTCATACTCCCTCTGCAGGTCTGCATGCGTGCATAACCGCGTACTACGCGCGTTACTATACACCTTTCTCTCTACCCCCATTTCTCATTGTTACTCTACCTTTCTCTTCCCTTCCCCTTCTCTCTCGCATTCTCATTCTCATTTGCTATCTTCTTACTCGCGTGCTCTTTATCTCTGTTATAAGTTATTTGGCTATTTTAAATCACCACTAACTACAAATTCCCTATACGTCATGTATGTGCGGCGTGTCGTGTACGCATTATGTGTGTACGACTACCGTCCGTGATTCAACGTTGTTGTTTTTCGTTTGCAAAATGAATGAAAGCACGTATTCATATTATCAGGAGATTATCGAGAATAAAACAGCAATAAAAAGTAATCTTACCAGCTGATACTAGCACACATATCATCATCACAACAACTTCGATCTTCATTTTGCTTACAACTGAAATCAAGCTAACACGGTGTATATCCGCTTTCTCTGAGGAAACACTCCACTGGTGAGCGACCCCGGGCGGTTGAATAGTTGAGCACATATTGCACCCTAAATAAACCATTCCCACTGCAAATATTAGGATTTACAACTCAATAGAATAGAACGCACGACTCGAGATACATTATCACGACAACAGGTACTTAAATCGTTGAATTGTAACCGAAAACCGTCGTATATGTGTATGGAAAGGAACTCGTTCCACCCGCCAACTAACAAAATTATTTTATATTAAATACGAATAGAGAATGAGAGCGAGAGAGAGAGAGAGAGGGAGGAGAGAGAGGGAGAAAGAGCGAGAGAGAGAGAGAGAGAGAGAGAGAGAGAGAGAGAGAGAGAGAGATGGGCGGAGTACAGCCAGCAGCACGCACCAGCAAAGCAACTCACCACACACAGCACATACACAACCACACACACACACACACACACATACACACACTCTCACAACATCACAGCACACACACACACACACCACACACACACACACCACATACAAACACACGAACGCCACGCCACGCACGCACCACACCACACACCACACACACCACACACAACACACACACATACACACACACACAACACACACCACACACACACATACACACACAACACACACAATACACCACACACACACACTACACACACACACACACGCGCGCATACACACACAAACACACACACACACACACATATATATAACACACACACACACACGACACACCGCGCCGCACACACAGCACTACACGCGCACGCCAACACACACACACGCCGCACAAACACACCACACACACACACACGCACACACACACACGCGGGCACGTACGCACGCCACGCACACACACACACACACCGCGCACAACACACACACACACGCACGTACGTACGCACGCACGCACGCACGCACACACACACACGCAGGCTGACACACGCAAACGTGCGCGCATGCATATACGTATGTTACACGCACATTCGCGTGCACATTAACACACTACGCAAGCGCGCGCGCACGTGTCTATCACGTGCTCACATCGGTTACGTGCGTAATGCGAGGAGATACTATCTACACGTGCGACACACGCACAGAAGCCGCGATAATGAGTGAAGCCATTATGCATCGCGCTGCTGGAAGCTGCGGCCACGTGTGAAGCCATTCTATTAGAGGCGCCGCCTGTGTTGTGTTATTACTCCCGCTCTCGCGTCCGGATGCCGCCGCGGAGAGGCGCGACATCGGGGCAAGATCGAGTGCCATCGGCTGCGAACAACTCCTGCCTGTTTTCTGATTTGTTTACGTTCTCGATTTAACTGCTTCCGTTCGCGTATTAAAAGTATAAATGTCTAGCGCGGATTATTCCAATATCCTGGATCGCAAACCCCTCCAAGGTGCGTGTGTTCGCGGGCCAGAGCCCCTTCATACGCGGTAGCCTCGCCACCTCCACATCACAAGACCCCCGTGTTTGTTTGTTTCCTGTTTGTTAGTGCGCGCGCGCGCTCGGCGCTGTGCGTCTGTCGTGTGTTGTGTGTGTGTGTGTGAGCTGTGTGTGTTGCGTGTGTGTGTCTTCTGTGTGTGTGCTGTGTGTGTGTGTGGTGTGTGGTGTGTGTCGTCTGCCGTTGCGTTGCGGTTTGTCGTGTTTGTATGTGTGTGTGTGTATGTGTGTGTGTGTGTGTGTGTGTGTGTGTGTGTGTGTGTGTGTGTGTGTGTGTGTGCGCGCGCGCGCGCGTGTGTGTATTCTGCAGCTGGTCCAGGATAGTGCTGCATTCGAATTTACGAATTCTTACATTCCAACGTCATGATACCACCATGTGTCTACCCCCCTCCCCACACACACCATTTACGCACGCATGTACACAGCACACACACACACACACACACACACATCACACACACACACACACACACACGACACACGCACACGCACACACACACCCACACACGCCACGCACGATACACACACACACACACACACACACACACACACACACACACACACACACACACACACACACACACACACACACACACACACAACCCAATGCTCTACGCGCACAGAGGATCTTATTTATATGACGTCATGTACGATGCAATTAAATGTGGCTTGTGCAGCATGTATTCTGCGATTCTCAACATTCGACTTCTCGCACACGGGCCCAATAAAGCCACCGACGATGGCTATAAAACGTAAGCATATTGCTGCCAGGCACGCTCCCAACGTCGCTCGCGCTTTTTAATTATGTTCTTCACACAGTAGCAGTCGATGTTCATGAATCGCCGCCGTGTTAGCACCGCCTGCATCCAAACAACTAGGGTTAATGTTAGCCAAGTGTCGACACGTGTCGAATTTGAGCGAATACTTCACGAGCGTAGTATTGACTGCGTACGCTCCTGCTGCCCCCTCGTGGAGGACATAGGCTTCACGATTGATAAGCAGGCTTGCATTCCATATACGGCAGAAGCTCGCGTTACGTGTACATCGCGCCAGGATGAAGCTCTTTGGGAGGTTGATCGTAGTGCGCATGTCAGAAGGCGACAATATAAAGCCCAGGAATGCGGCAATCGCGCTGGAGACGCTGTCCGATTTCACTGTGAGTATTTAGTATAGATGAGTGTGGTAACACGCAAGCATGAAAAAATTGGTTGGCATCAGTCTATATACTATATAATACTTAACATAACCATAATCATAGTAAATATATACTATAAATGTTATGCTCAATAATAATAATTATTATCATTAATATGTTTAAATATTATTCAACTTATAAATTAACTTTATTTATTAACTTATTTAATAATTATAACAATTATAATGAATGTTATTAGGATCAGTAATCTATGTATGTCCTGCAAGGCAGCATGTCAGTATTAAAATTAATATAGGATGAGCTTTCTTAGCTCTAATAACACATGAAGTACGTCTCGAGATTTTAGGAAAAAATGCAGATCGTATTCAAACGTAGAACGAGGCAGAGTACGACTCGTAGAGCTAACCACGGTGATACAGTCTGTGTGTTATCCATGTTGCAGGTTCCGCGCTGTGGTTCTGAGTGTGTGCGAGTGTGTGTGTATTCGGCCGCGCGTCAGTGAACCGCCCATTCACGACATCAGGTGCCCGTCAGTGTCCCCGTCTTCCTGCCCCTCAACCTCATCTTCCCGTTCATATCCCCAACTTCCCGTTTGTAACACAGATACTCGATAAATAGCGCCACCCTTCCGTCCTTATTTCTTGCTTTCCTATTCGTATACCTACTTTATGTTTAGTAACCCCACTCCCCGGATCATAAACGCATCATCACGCCATTTTACTCAATCTCCTATTAGCATCACGACGTACCTTTCGCAACCACACTTTTCAGTACAAACCCTCATCCGCCTGTTCTTAAACCCACTCTCTCGTCTGTAGACACATCCTCCTATTCATAAGACAACTCTTTCGTCATTAACCCAACCCCGTTCCTAAAACGACCCTTTTGTGGGTAACCGCTCCCTTCATAGCGTATCCCGCCCTTTCGAGGTAACCCCACCCTGCTGTTCCTAAACCCACACTTTCCTCAGTAGCGCCACCCGCCCGTCCGCACGCACACCCTCGGTAACCACCCAGCCCTCGCCATGCTGAAGGAAGCGCTGCCGCTGCCGTGGGGTGCCAAGGAGCTGCTGCAGCAGGACCCATGGCAGTTCCTGAAGCCGACCGATCAGATGCGCATCGAGCAGTCGAACATTCCGTTCGACGCGAAGAAGATGTGCTGGGTGCCGAATAAGAAAGATGGCTTTCTCATCGGAGAGAAGGTGAAATCGGAAGACGGCAAAACGACGGTTACCGTCAACGGAGAGGTTAGTTGGAATCAACGAAGAAAGAAATACAATCCAATAAAGATACGGCGATATATTTATATTGTTTACAAGATTATTTTACATATTATTATTTTTTTATTTATTTATATTATTTTACAAAATATTTACAACGCCACAATAAGCTACATTTCTAATGAGACGTGATAATCGATAATTCAAATGTGGCAAAATAACGCAAATATACATTAACAGATAGATACAGTGTTAACCGCATATTTATCTTGAGTTTTTCGATTTTGCGATGTGCAGGAGATCGTATTTAAAGAGGACGACGTACAACAAGTCAACCCTCCGAAGTTTGAGAAGACCGATGACATGGCCAACCTGACGTACCTGAACGAGGGTTCTGTGCTGCACAACCTGAGACAGCGCTATCACGCCTGGATGATCTACGTGAGTCCGCCTCTCTATAACCTCTATAACTGCCGTACAGTCATCACGTCCGCAATCACATCGATGCAGCCGAGCGTTTAACATGAGCTATACCTTGATGTATGCATTTCGTACACTTGCAGACTTATTCGGGATTGTTCTGCGTGGTGATCAACCCTTACAAGAGACTGCCGATCTATAACAGAGAGGTCGTGGAAGCTTACAAGGGCAGGAGAAGGCCCGAGATGCCACCTCATCTGTTCTCCATCGCTGACAACGCTTACACGGAAATGCTGATGAGTATGTAGACAATCAAACGAGATACCATATATCAAGAGCTATTAATACATTATTATATGGTATTATTAGCTCAGGTAAATTAGCTCTTGAATATATATGTAAATGTATTGCGTAACGCGCATGTTAAAAAAATATTTCTAAATTATCTAAACATCTAACATGTAGCCCTTGCAGTGTAAAGCTCGTCTAAAACAGGCAGAATACATTTAATGCGTCGAAATCGATCTTTCTACGTATGCGCACGTGCGTACGTGCAAACGCAAGTGTGCGTGTGTGTGCGCGCGCGCGCGTGTGTGTGTGTTTGTTTGTGTGTGTGTGTGTGTGTGTGTGTGTGTGTGTGTGTGTGTGTGTGTGTGTGTGCGTATTCGTGTGCAGGCGCGTGTGCGTGTGCGTGCACGTGCGCGTATTCGAGTGCGTGCACGTATGCGTGCGATTCACGCTTACCTCTCTTACTACGACAGACCGCGAGGATCAGTCTATGCTGATCACGGGCGAATCTGGTGCCGGAAAAACCGAGAACACCAAGAAGGTTATCCAGTATTTCGCTAACATTGCCGCCAGCACGACCGGAGGATCGCAGCAGACGTTTGGCTCTAAAGGGGTAATGATTAAACAACGATTAGCCTGCTACTGGAGCATGATTTGAATTAACCTTATAATTTCAAGTGTCTATACGGACTACACGGACTACTAACTTGTCTACACAAACAAGTGTCTATGCAATTTTACACAAAGCATTTGATGATTGCGTAGTTTTCATTCCGATGAATCCGGAAAAATGTTTGCCGTTAGGAATTATCCTGTTCTTGTGTTTGTCGCTTGCTTACAGGGAACGCTGGAGGATCAGATTGTGCAGGCCAACCCTGTACTGGAGAGCTTTGGAAACGCCAAGACCGTCCGAAATGACAACTCCTCTCGTTTCGTAAGCATACCGACGTATTGATCAGTAGTCAACTTCCCCATTGTCGACCGATTTTAATATTGTCCACGTCAACGGGCTATGAGGGCTATGTGGAAAGAGAACGCAAGATACCCAGAAACGAAATCGTATTTAGCAAAGAAACTGCTTCGGTTTGCACGGCCTCCGCTCTATGTTCTCGTGATCATGATCCTTTATCTTCTTAACCGACAGGGTAAATTCATCCGAATCCACTTCGGGCCGTCTGGCAAACTTGCGGGAGCCGACATAGAGAATTGTAAGTGAGAACGCGCTACTCTAGAGGTTGTTCATAGGTATCATTTCCAAAAACTTGGGGGAAAGTCAGTTTGGGGTTTCTCAGTCGTAAAGTTTGCATGGCAACACACACGACTGAGGTTTCACGCATTAAGAACTTCATCCATAATCTAACACCGCACGGAAATATTTAAGAGGAATACGAAGCACGTATTGCCTATATATGTATAAATAAAACATTGTAATATAAGCGGCGTCTATACTATAGACTAAAACCCGCGTTTAAGTAAAACGCGCGTTTTCGGTGGTGCAGTGTCTACACTATAGACTAAAACCCGGGTTTTTAAAACCCGCGTTTTAGTAAAACGCGCGTTTTCGGTGGTGCAGCGTCTTACACTGTCAAAAACCCACCTTCCGTGAATGCCGGGTTTTAAGTATTTCGGTTGTATCAAGCATATCCCCGGTATGGTTGCGCCACCTGTAGCCGAGTCTGGCGTGCAGCTAAAACGCGTCTTCTGTCATGTTCTGTCTACACTACGGCGCTCGACTAAAACGCGGGTTTTAGCAGAGCAAAACCCGGCAATATTGCCGGGTCTGTAAAACCCGCGTTTTTACAAAACCCACCTCTAAACCCCGCGTTTTAGCAACAGTGTAGATGCGGTAAACCCGGGTTTTAGCAACAGTGTAGATGCGGTAAACCTGGGTTTTAGCAACAGTGTAGATGCGGTAAACCCGGGTTTTAGCATAGTGTAGACGCCGCTTAAGACATTCGTTGTAAGCATAGCGGAAACGACTCTTGCCGCCATGTGCGCCCCCTAACGATGGCCAATTTAGACTGGAATAATGACCAGTAAATTAAAATTCGCTTCAATTCTTTTCCCGATTTCAGATTTGTTGGAGAAATCGCGCGTCATCGCCCAGCAGCCAATGGAGCGCAGCTACCACATCTTCTACCAGATCATGAGCGGCGGCCTGGATACCCTGAAGGGTAATTTAGTGCAGAGCTCTTTACTGCCCCCCTAATTTTTTTCTCTCTCTCCCTCCCCCTCTCTCTCTCTTTGTTTGTCTCTTTCTCTCTCTCGCTCTCTTTCTCAACTCTCAGTCTCTCTCCCTCATCTTTCCCTTCTCTCTCACTACAGCATATTTTCTCACTCCCAACTACGATAGCAGTCGACAAACAGATAGTAAGATCGCCGACGCGCAGTATCTCCTTCATCGTTATATACAATAAAGCACAAACGTGGCACCATCTAAATTATTACTTTGGAAAGCACCATCAAAATCTCGTGTAAATTCGACGGTTCAATTTTTGTTTCCTTTCACCAGATAAGCTTCTCCTAAGCGAACCGATAGAGACGTATCACTTCATCGCGCAAGGCAAGACGTACATCGAAGGCGTGGACGATGCCGAGGAGATGAGAGACACGGACGTAAGCTGCAGCTGCTTTGTTTAAGATTTGTAATTACACTTACAGCAACGCAAGTTTTGAATTACCGGCTCCTATTCCCTGCTGCCATCTGATGACAAACTCAAACAATTGCTTTCCACACGAGGAAAATGAGACCAGTTGCCGAAACGGTTACTAACGGATTAAACGGAATTGAATGGGTGTACCATATGATGTGTTCTTATACAATTACAGCGATTACAAGATAAACTGAGGCAGTACTTTGTACTATTTAAGCCTTGGACATTGACTGGAGATGTTAATGGCGTATAAAATTAAATATAATCAACGAATTGATATCAATGATATCCTACTTCACTTATAACGTACAGAAAATAGCCCGGGAACGCGTAGGTCTATTATAAGATACTGTGTAACAATAACTGTCGTGTTATGTAATCTGTCAACAGAAAGCGTTCGACATTCTCGGCTTCTTAGATCAAGAGAAGGAAAACATCTATAAGCTGGTAGCCGGCGTGATGCACCTGGGCACGATGACGTTCAAGCAGAGGCCGCGTGAGGAGCAAGCGGAAGCTGATGGCACTCAGGCGGGAGAGAAGGTTGCCCATCTGTTCGGCCTCAACGATGCCGAGCTCTACAAGGGATTGCTGAAGCCACGCATCAAGGTCGGAAACGAGTTCGTCAACAAGGGTCAGAACAAGGAGCAGGTCCTCTATGCCATCGGAGCACTCGGCAAGGCCATTTACGACAGAAACTTCAGATCGCTAGTCAATAGAGTTAACGAAACTCTCGCGACGAAGGTAAAAAAGCAGTTCTTCATCGGTGTGCTGGACATTGCTGGATTCGAAATCTTCGACTACAACGGTTTCGAGCAGATCTGCATCAACTTCACCAACGAGAAGCTGCAGCAGTTCTTCAACCATCACATGTTCGTGCTGGAACAAGAAGAGTACAAGCGTGAGGGCATCGAATGGACCTTCATTGATTTTGGCCTTGACCTACAAGCCTGTATTGACCTCATCGAGAAACCAATGGGTGTCATGGCTATCCTGGAGGAAGAATCCATGTTCCCCAAAGCGACTGATATGACCTTCCTTGATAAGCTCCAGGATAATCATCTGGGCAAATCTCCCAATTTCGTCAAGCCGAAGCCTCCAAAGGGTGGACAAAAAGAGGCACACTTTGGCATCGGGCACTACGCTGGTACCGTCAACTACAACGTGATGCAGTGGCTAGAGAAGAACAAGGACCCCGTGAATGACACTGTCTGTCAGCTGTTTGCTAGGTCACATTCTAATGCCCTACTCGCCCAGTTGTTCGCCGACAAGATTGCAGAGGAGGTTGACACCGGAGGAAAGGGAAAGCGGAAGAAGGGATCTGGGTTTCTCACTGTCTCCGCCATCTACAGAGTATGTCGCCTCATGCTATTTAACTAGAACACCACATTTAATTATTAGAGAAACGATATGCAAAGTGATAGCGTGTGTGTGTTTTGAATGAAGGTCTTATGATTTCTCTCTCTCTGAGTGAAGGTAAATTTTCGTTATTTTTTTCTCGCCAGGAACAACTCAATAGACTGATGTCGACTCTGAGAGCCACGGCGCCGCACTTCGTGCGCTGCATCATCCCCAACGAGAGTAAGGAGGCGGGCATGCTGGACGCCGCTCTCACCCTGCACCAGCTCACCTGTAACGGCGTGCTGGAGGGCATCCGCATCTGTCGTAAGGGATTCCCCAACAGACTGCTATACGGAGACTTCAAGCAGAGGTAGATAGTAGTCGGTGCGGAGAGTCCATTTTAAACGGGAGACGCAAAACGTTTGAAACAGTTTCAGACACATCAATGTGATTAGCGCATGCGTTAGAAATATAGCTCTTGACATTTCACACGTCGATTTGAAGAATTTTTTTGGGAAGAATGTACATTTTCAAGCAGAAAATGACGATGTAAAAAATTTATTGCAATGCTATACAATGTTGGTACTGCTAAATTCGCTCACTTTATTTTAAAGTACCTTTTTAATTAGTTTTTAATTGTGTTCTGTTTTAAACAGATACCAAATACTTGCGCCCATCGCTGTCCCTGCTGGATTCTCTGATGGCAAGCAGGTTGCTCAGTCGATTCTGAGCGCGCTTGACTGGAACACGGCCGAGTACCGTATGGGTCACACGAAGGTCTTTTTCAAGGCGGGCGCGCTCGGCAGGCTGGAGGAGCTGCGAGAGGAGCGCATCAGGCGCATCGTCACGCTGATGCAGGCGTGGGCGCGCGGCAAGAAGATGCGCGAGCAGTACGAGGTGATGAAGGCGCAGCGTCTCGGCATGATCATCATCCAGCGCAACGTGCGCAAGTACATCCAGTGCCGTAACTGGCCCTGGTGGAAGCTCTACACGAAGGTGAAGCCGCTGCTCTCCATCGCGCGCCAGGAGGACGAGCTGAAAACAAAGGACGTAGAGATCAGCAAGCTGAAGGAGAACCTGGAGAAGGAGAACAAGCTGCGGCTGACGCACGAGGCGGCCATCGCCAAGCTGACGAAGGAGAAGAACGAGCTCTACTCGAAGTGTCAGCTCGAGGTGGAGACGATTGCTGACATCGAGGAGCGAGCGACGCGCCTCATCGACCAGAAGGCTGAGATGGAGCAGCGCATCCGGGAACTTAACAACCGCGTCGTCGACGAGGAGGCGAACGCGAGCAGCGTCGGCGACGCAAGGTATCACGTCATGACGATCTCGTGTATTAGATGATCCGTCGATCAAAATGGCCGCCATCTTAGATTAAGCGGCCACTTTAAGCGTCGGCGACGCGAGGTATCACGACTACGAGTCATGATGATCTCGTGTATCAGATAATCACTCCATCAAAATTGTCACCATCTTAGATTAAGCGCCCATTTTTTATTATAGAAAATCAAAGTGGCTCTTTATCAAAGATTAATCGGTAGATTATGTCCTGTGCCAGGTTGAGTGGTGGAGTTAGTTCCATTAAGTTCAGAAAGGGGATTCAATACAGATTCCTGTGTTTCTTGGCGGACATCATAGATTTTGTAGCCATTTTGAAAGAAAATCGAAGTGGACTTTTATCAAAAATTAATCACTAGGGTAAGCAATGTATTCGTGCCAAGTTTCAAGTGTTTTATTTCATATAGCATATCATAAATTATATAATTTTTATCTCAAACCTTTTATCTCAGAGTGTAGATTTCACACGTTCTCATGCTGGTGTTGCTGGATTCAGGCGAAAGGCGGAGTCTGAATGCGCCGACCTGAGAGCCACCGTAGAGGAGCTGGAACGTCGCCTGAAGAAGACGGAGAGCGAGAAGTCGGCCAAGGAGCATCAGATCAGGCAGTTGAACGAGGAGCTCGGCCGCCAGGAGGAGCTGATTGCGAAAGGCAGCAAGGAGAAGAAAGCCTTGATGGAATCACAAGAGGTAAGTGATCGATATGATCGAGCTGGAGTAACACCGTGTTGTTATATGGCGAACACAGCGCCTGCCATTGGAATGTACGCAGTGACTACGCACAGCTGCAAACTTGCACAAGGAAGCTACGTAAGCTTTCAAGATGAAATATTCCTTTGACATCGAGTTTATAATTCAAGAAAGCACCCGTGAGTATATTACTAAACACAAATTAGTGTTTATAAAAAACATTATAATCACATAATAATAATAATAACTTTAGAGCACGTCGGAGAGCACAGACCTCCGCAAGGCAGCTGAATTCTAGCTCATTGTGAAAAATTGTATTTATTATAATTAATTAATTAAAGTGATTTTTTATAATTAATAATAATTGCATAATTAATTGGATCGGCGATGTACACCAAAAATGTAATTAAATTCTAAGTTACCCCATTCTGGACCTTATCCAAAAATTTAATTAATTAATAATTAGTTTAATTAATTAATTGGATCCGGATCACCACCAAAATGTAATCAATTCTAAATGTTACCCCATTTTCTGAGCCTATCCTAATAATTTAATTATATAGATTAATTAATTAATTTAATTAAATTGGTTATCCGGATCAACACCAAAAATCTCATCAATTCTAATTACCCCACTTCTGCACCTATCCGAAATAATGTAATTAATGAATATAATGAATTTAATTTAATTGATCCGCATCACCACCAAAATCTCATCAAATTCTAAGTTAGCGATTTCTGACCTATCCCTGAAAATTTTATGACAATGCCGTACCATAACTTTTTCAGTTAGGCCTGTACACAAACCACAACGTCACAAAACCAACAAACAGTTAAACACACGCCCGGTGAAAAAAACAATCCTCCTGCCAACTTGGCGGTGATAATTATGTATTGATGTCTATGATGTTATTATTATGTGATTATTATTATTATTATTATTATTAATACCAGCAGACAATCGTATAGTGAACGGTATATCAATTCATAGCGAACCCAAGGTGACCTTCAGAAGGAGGAGGACAAGGTCAACCACTTATCGAAGCTGAAGGCCAAGCTGGAGGGCAAAGTCTCGACGACGATGAGACGTCTACGAGCGGAGAGAAGAAGGCTGAGAGTCGATACGGAGAAGGCGCAAGAGGAAGCAGAGGGAGATCTAAAGATGTCGCAGGAGGCCGTCGAGGAGATGGAGCGCAGGAACAGAGACACGGACGAGAAGCTACACAGACAGGAGAAGGAGAACGCCGGACTAGGAATCAAATGCGAGGATGAGCAGACGCTCGCTCGCTCGCTGCAGAAGAAGATAAAAGAGTTCCAGGTCGTTGCTATACTATTCTATGCTATACTATGCAATGCAATGCTATGCTATGCAAGATATGCAATGTTATGCTATGCTATGCTGTGCGATGCTAGGCTATGCTATGCTATGCTATGTTTGCTGATGTTATGTTATGTTATGTTATGCTATGGCTATGCCTATGCTATGGCTATGCTATGCTATTCTATGCTATGCTAGGCTATGCTATGCTATCGCTATCGTGTATCGCATGAGCATGCTATGCCTATGTTATGCTATGCTATTCTATATGCTTTGACATGTTATGCTTTAAAGTAAAAGTGCCCATTGTCATCGATCACAAATTAAACTTTTTGTATGTGATGTCTAACAGGCGCGCATTGAAGAGTGTGAGGATAGGAGTTGCGAAGCAGAGAGAGGCGGCTCGCTCCAAGGTGGAGAAACAACGTGCTGACCTCAAGTATGACGAACTAGAGGAGTTGTCGACGGCGACATGGAGGAAGCCGTGCCGGCAACCAGTCGCGCAGTACGAAGCAAACACCACGAACCTACCTGCGTTGACCTATATCCTGACCTGACTTGTACAGAGAGCCGGCAGCCCCGAATAACAATTATTATAACAAGCAAAATTTAAGTTATTTGGGCTGCGCGATTTCTATGGACTGTCCGCGCCCCGCTGACGCTCAGCGCTTGCATTGAGGATCTCGTTTAATTTCCCGCCCTACGCCAGCTGATGTATTCCCAGGTCGAATTTGAACAGGGATACAGCGAGTAAGCCGAGTTATGCGAAGCTAGGAGTGAGACTTGGAAGAGCAAAGCTCTACAGCACGACACGTAGTCAATGCTACGTAAGAAGCAGAACGACGTCGTGGCTGAGATGGGCGAACAGATCGAGCAAATGAACAAGATGAAGGCCAAGTATGTGACGCGGCTTAAACGCCGCAGATTGCAATACATTACCACATCCAGGCACATACGACAATATATAGCATTAAGATATGATTTACGAAAGTTACAGGAAACGTTTAACGTAAAAACGTAAAAGTATTTGATAGTAATCAGGGGAATTGCTCAATGCCGACTAATAGATGTTAGATGACATGAAATCTATATTATGTGTTGTATATTTGAAGGAATGACAAGGAAAAAGCACAACTCAACATTGATTTAGATGATGCAAGGAACAATGTTCAAGCACTCAGAAAAGTCAAGGTATATAGTTACTGTAGTTATATATGCAGAAATAATTACTTCCGATACAGAAACCTACAAGTTCCTGCATGGGTTTGTTGTTGCCAGCATGTTCGGAGATGCATGAGCATTAGATGAATCTATAGTCAGTCATTCAGTGATGATGACCATAACCTTGCCCATATTAACAGGAACAGAACGACAAGCTTGTCAAGTCGCTAGAGATCCAGCTATCTGAGGCTAACTCGCGCCTTGACGAGTCTTCCCGCACCATAAACGGTCTGACAGGCCAGCAGAGCCGCCTCGCTAACGAGACTAACGACCTCCAGCGGCAGATCGAGGAGGCTGAATCCCAGATCAATCAGCTCAACCGTCTACAGACGCAGCTGACCCATCAGCTGGAAGAGGCAAGAAATCAAGCGGATGAGGAATCCAAGGTCAGTAGCCACGTGGACTGTGGCCTACAGCAAGGGAGATCACTTTAATATAAACTATAGTTAAAAATATCATCTGTTAAATAATCTCCTCTGTTTCGTGATTTCATCTATGTAATCTATTCCATAATTTCATGTATTTCATCTGTATACCATTTCATCTAAAGTTTATAAAGTTTTTCTGAGCGCTCCTTACTCTAGGATGTAACCATAAATGTATACAGTTGAAATGAGCAATACAAGACATTACAGCAGGCATACCAATTACTACTTACACTTGCAAGGCAAGAGTTGACAAGAACATCCGTACAACTTGCAAGGCAAGAGTTGACAAGAACATCCGTACAACTTGCCACACAACCTAGTAATACACTTACCACGCAACAGTTGACATTAACCTGCGTCTAACTCGCCACGCAACCTTTTAATTATACTTGCCACGCAACAGTTGACATCCATATGCCATGAGTATCCGTGTAACTTGCCACACCACCAGGCTAGGTCAGCGCTGCAGGCTCAGCTGCACAACACGCAGCACGACACCGAGCAGCTGCGGGAGCAACTCGCTGAAGAGATCGACCACAAGTACCACACCGAACGCCATCTTGCGAAAGTCAGCAGCGACTACCAGACTCTGCGGGCACGCGTCGAGGCGGAGGGTCTGGGCGGGGCTGGATCAGAGATCGACGAGATCAAGTGCGTTTTCATAGTTGCGCGCGTGCATGAGCCATGCGTAAGTTATGTGTGTAGGTGTCGCGTTAAAAAAGTACATGTCCTCTACTGCTCATCTTTGGTCGCAGGGTAATATTGCGTTGCCCGTGAATCGAATAGAATCGATTCTGATTATTTTCGTCGTTTTTCTTCGTAGACGCAAAACTGATGGCCAAGCTTGTCGCGAGCCAAGATCACAACGAGTCGCTGCAGGCAAAGATTAATCAGCTGAGAAGAGCAAGACTCGTCGTCGAACGAACGACCTTGGATGACATGGGCGGCTTGGGTAGACGCAGCGACCGCGAATGCCAATGCTGCGCGAGAAGAAGCGACAACGCCAACTTCAACAAGAGCGCTCGGGGAGTGGAAGCAGAAAGCGATGATATCTCGGCCGAGTTGAGGGTTCCAGCGTTGAATGCCGCAGTCTATCGAGCGAGCATCAAGCGAAGCGTCGTCGGATCGAGCGGAGGACTCGATGAATCGCTTTAAAGCGGAGGCTGAGAAATCTGCACCGACTGAGCTTAGGAACCTTACCGATCAGCTCTGCGGAAGCGGCAAGAATGTTTCACGAGATGGACAAGGCCGCCAGAAGGCCTGGAGCAGGAGAAGGGAGGAGCTGCCAGTCGGCGCTGGAGGGAGGCTCGAGGGCGGCGCTCGAGACGGAGAGCGAAGGTTCGTGCCGCGCAAGCTGGAGCTGCAGCAGATGCGCCAGGAGTCGACCGACGTCTCAAAACGAGAGACGACGAGTTTGAGACGACGCGTCCGCAACGCCCTAGCGCGCCGTCGATCCCTGCATGCGCGACCTCGAGGCGAGTCTCGCGGCAAGCTGAGGCGCTGCGCTATGCGCAAGAAGCTCTGAGCGCACGACATGCAACGAGCTGGAAGTGTCGCTAGATGGCGCCTAACCGTCAGAACGCCGACGCCGCAGAAGAATGCTGAAGAAGCTCAGGCGGAACGTCGTCGACCTAGGCGGACAGGTGACAGAGAGCAGCGGCGTCCAAGCGACGAGCTGCGAGAGGGCATCTGGAGTCCAGCGAGCGCCGCTGCAACGCGCATCAGCGCCCCGAGCGGAGAAACGCGCACGCGCTAAGCAAGCCGCCCACCGCCGCGCCGTGGAGGGAAGACTCAACGACGCCCAACGACCCGTAACGAGATCTGCAAGCCAGGGTACTTCCGTTGAGCGGCTGTGAAGAGGAAGCGAGGAGACATAACGACGATGCAGGCAGACCTCGACTAGACCTCAACGAGATTAAGTCCGCCGACGACTGAAGGCGAATGGCGTGGCTAACGCGACGCGCTCTCGCTGAGTACTGGCAGGAGCAGGAGCACTTGCGCACCCACGACAGTGCTGCAAGTCGCAGGAAGCTGCAGCCAAGGACCGTCTGTGCGTCTGCTACGAGGCCGCAAGGAACGTACTGAAGGGAGGCAAGAAGCTGATCGCTAAGCTGGAGCAGCGCGTGCGCGAGCTGGAGAGCGAGCTGGATGCTGAGCGGCGCCGCCTTGGTGAAGCCCAGAAGAACTTCCGCAAGGTCGACCGGCAGGTGAGAGAGATGCAAGCGCAGATCGAAGAAGATAAAAAGTACCAGCAACACCTCGTCGACATGATCGAGAAATTTAACGGAAAAGCGAAGCTGTACAAGCGGCAGATTGAGGAGGCCGAGGAGGTAGCCAACATAAACCTGGCCAAGTACCGCAAGGCGCAGGCTGAGCTGGAGGAGGCTGAGACGCGGGCGGAGGATGCTGAGAGCGGACTAACGAAGCTTCGCGCTCAGGTTCGCAGCAGCGGCGTCCGCCTGTCAGCGACTAGCTCCACCGTGAGTAACACACAGCAGCTTTGTCTGGCTGCGCGTGACCGTTAACTACGTAATAGATAAAAAAAATAAAAAATATTAATATAAATTTGTAATCTTAAGCAGGCGTATTTGATACGATGTTTTCCCTTCGATCGCTAGCGATTTCAATGCAATTATTATCCTTTTGCGATTACTTTTCTATTCTGACTGTATCTCACGATATCTCCTCGATTACGCACGATTATTATATACGACTATACGATCTCTCTGTCGTATCTGCTAAAATGTCAGCTGCGAGTTAAATGACGTGTACGAGCAGGGTTTTAAAATTCACAAACGTGATGCTTTTTTTCTCGTTTCGCAGAGTCGTACCGTCGTGCGAGCCGTACGACCAAGCATCGTAAGAGGAATGACCCACTGACGGCTCTGCCCTGACGGCTCCGCACTGACGGCTCTGCACTGACGGCTCGGCACTGACGGCTCTGCACTGACGGCTCGGCACTGACGGCTCTGCACTGACGGCTCTGCACTGACGGCTCGGCACTGACGGCTCTGCACTGACGGCTCGGCACTGACGGCTCGGCACTGACCCGGACTTGAAACGAACCACGTAGACTGTGCAACGAGAATCAGCGGCATCGTAGCTTCCCTAACTCGACCCACAGTACACTGCACGCAGTGTGATGATTTGTCGTAATCACAGCACACTGGAGTGTAACACACAGTGACTTAATCTAACATTTTAGTTGATTAGTATTAAGTGCCGCACCCAGCTTTTGCTCGTATGTTACGTATATACGGGATCATGTTGTAACACGATTACTTTAAAAATTCATAGAGACGGTGAATAACAGCAGTGGCAATTCTCTCTTTTGCTCCATCTCTCTCTCTCTCTCTCTCTCTCTCTCTCTC
>NW_014577609.1:47933-57377 GCF_000485595.1 Priapulus caudatus
AGAGAGAGAGAGAGAGAGAGAGAGAGAGAGAGAGAGAGAGAGAGAGAGAGAGAGAGAGCTTGGGTGTTCTCCTTCTGAGAGAGGAGAACGTGGTTCCGTATATACGCAACAATTGTAACATACACGTTCCTCTTCTTCTTTCACGATGATTCACTTGCATTGATCTATATTCTGTTCTTTCTAATTAATTTTTCGTTTAATCATATATGAGCGACACCATGTCGATAGCCACCACGAGGGATCACAGAGCACTGAGGGGGATGTTGCTGGTTACATGTTTACTCTTCATTATTACACTGATAGTTATATAATAATTATATTTATAAAATTTTAGTTTTAAATAAGTTTAAAATGGTTATAAGTTTTAGTTTTATATTAGCGTTGTCGATGGCTCTGACGCCCGATCGATATGCCAAAGATTTCCGTGTATTTTAGATTTGAGCGGTTTTCTATTTACTTCGTGTCAGAATCAAGGCTTGCTATTGTGCCGAAAGAACCGCAGCCAATAGTAGTTAATTTGTCTTGAACGTCACGAAAGAGGTTATAATGTATAAACTATCTAGGCTCTTTAATGTCACATCGGCGTTACTGCTCGGTAGATGGCGCTCGATAGCAGTGTCGATGATGGTAGATGACACACGCTATTTGCGCTTAATGGAATCATAGATGGAATTTAGCATTTAGGCTATTTAGTGTTGTTATTGTTTTAATTTTATTTGAAAAAATCATCTGCGGTGAATTCTGAAAAAAAGTCGTCTCAGTGAGTTTAAAACACTGGCGATATATGCTATATAAAATACAATTAATTTAGACGCGTGCTGCATAGCTAGCATTAGTATGTCAATCATATTTCTAATAAAGAAATTTCGAGGCTCAGACATAGACTGAAAAAATACTGTTCGACTTTCGAATATTTAAACAGTAAGGTGAAAGCGAACGATGTAACCGGCTCCCTCTAAGAAACTGCATCATATGGATTATAATGCTAGCGAAGAAGTTTCAAAAAGGTAAGAATGTGGCTATACTGTATACTAAAATTACAACGAAATGAAAGGACTAAAAGAAAAACATAAAATTCAGAGAAAACTGCACGGCACAATAAAATAATATCAAGAAATCGTAGTCTTCGCTAGAGAAATTGGAATCGTTTTATTTTACACCGGGTTGCAAGTAATTAAGCACCTCTAATTAAACGTGTTAATTGCAATGCTATCAGTAGCAGCTTAGCTGAGATGATGCCGCGTTCCGTTCCAGACATTGGGTTGCTCATAACATGAAGTTTATACTCGCGTTTTATGCGCTCATTATCATACTACGGTTATCATCTAACTAAGTAAACCATAAATTTTCATATGACGAATTCAAAAGAGCAAATGTTACATTACTTTTACAATAAATAAATCTATATAATTATAGTGAAAATATATATAAATGTGAGCGTGTGTTTTGCTGCGACTGCTAGCGCCATCTACGTTATGAAGGTCTCGACGTCCCGTTCGCTTCTCTTCCGGATGTCTAAATACGGGAACGGAATCCCTCCTCTAGGCTACACGTCTAATGCAGTTGATTCGCTGCAAGTGTAAAGATATTCATTTAGAAACACACATAATAACATTCACGCTCTGAGTAGTCAAACGTTCCTATTAAAATCAGATTGCAGTATCCGTGTGCGTATGTGTGTGTGTGTGTGTGTGTGTGTGTGTGTATGGTCGGTGTGTGTGTGTGTGTGTGTGTGCGCTGCGTGCGTGCGTGCGCTGCGTTGCGTGCGTTGCGTGTGTGTGTGTGTTTGTGGTGTGTGTGTGCTGTGTGTGTCACTGTGTGTGTGTGCTGTGTGTGTTGTTGTGTTGTGTGTGTGTGCGTGTGGTGGTGGGGGTGTGCTGTGGGTGTGTTGTGTGTTGACCGTATATAGTTATGTCAATAGCGAGTGCGGTTATTTCAAAAGCGATTAGCGTGTCGGGATCGTCCTGTAATGCTGCTTGCTCTAGGGTGCCACGGAGAGGTCAGAACACCCGTAGGCTTAAACTCGAAGTTACCGAAGCCTCTAAACAGCACGCACTCACTCCGCAGTGCAACCATAAATAGGAATTTTATGTTAGATCTAGAATATTCACCAATCTTTGCGTGTGTTCTCTGTGATGTTCTTCTGTGTGACTCAATCTGTGTACTGTTCTTGTTTACAATCTGTGTAGCGGGTTTGTGTAATGCGCATACAACAGAGACCCATCTGACAGGTACGCTGATGTAGTTATTGCTGTGTATGTGATGAATACGTACGGCTGGATAGAGGGAGTCTGCTCTACTCCTCATCATCATCCATCATCAGACGACGTCTAGGGCGGCTCTGAAACACAGGTCGTACTGTAGGCACAAGTGATTTAAAAAAAAAAAGTTTATATATTCACATCTTACGTATACTATATATACTTATTTATATATTATACTTATATTAATTTATTATATATTACTTACATATTATTACTTATACATTATTATACATTACCTTTATCATTCTTTTTCATTCTTTCAATTGATCATAATAATTTATTAATTTTTTCCTACTACCATACGTTAGACTGTATACCCATCTGACACCAAATTTCTTTTCCATCCTTTCACGATTAAGCAAATTCGAGCTGCTAATAAACAAAGCTAATTAACTAACTATTTACCTACAATCTATCAAATAAATTTAATTGACTAATTAACGAAGCTGCTCTGTGTTACTCACGGGGGCTGCAGCCCCTGCCAGGCGGACGCCGCTGCTGCGTGCGTGCGTGCGAAGCTTCGCGAGGCCGCTCTCAGCATCCTCCGCTCGCGCCTCAGCCTCCTCCAACTCAGCCTGCGCCTTGCGGTACTTGGCCAGGTTCATGTTGGCCACCTCCTCGGACTCCTCGATCTGCCGCTTGTAGAGCTTTATCTTGCCGTTGAGTTTCTCGATCATGTCGACGAGGTGCTGCTGGTTTTTCTTATCCTCGTCGATCTGCAGCTGCAACTCTCTCACCTGCCGGTCGACCTTGCGGAAGTTCTTCTGCGCCTCGCTGCTGCGGCGCCGCTCAGCATCCAGCTCGCTCTCCAGCTCGCGCACGCGCTGCTCCAGCTTAGCGATCAGCTTCTTGCCTCCCTTCAGTACGTTCGCCTCGGCCTCGTCCAGACGCACCTGCAGGTCCTTGAGCTGCTGCTCCTGCGACTTGCGCACCTTGTCGATGGCGTGCGCGTGCTCCTGCTCCTGCCGTAACTCCTCAGCGAGGCGCGCCGCGTCGGCCGCCGCACATCTCGCCTTCTCGTCGGCGACCTTCATCTCGTTGACGGTCTCGTCGAGGTCTGCCTGCATCGTGGTTATGTCTCCCTCCAGCTTCCTCTTCACCGCGCTCACGGACGTCACCTGGCTCTGCAGATCTGCGTTACGGTCGTTGGCGTCGTTGAGTTCTCCCTCCACGGCGCGGCGGTGGCGCTCGGCTTGCTCTAGGGCCGTGCGCGTTTCCTCCAGCTCGGCGCTGATGGCGTTGCAGCGGCGCTCGCTGGCACTCAGATGCTCTCGCAGCTCGTCGCGGACGCGCTGCTCCTCCTCAACCTGTGCCGCCAGGTCGACGACGTCCGCCTGCAGCTTCTTCAGATTCTTCTGCGCGTCGGCGTTCTGACGGTTGGCGCCATCTAGCGACACTTCCAGCTCGTTGATGTCGTGCTCGAGCTTCTTGCGCATGCGCAGCGCCTCAGCCTTGCCGCGAGACTCCGCCTCGAGGCTCGCCTGCAGGGAGTCGACGGCGCGCTGGTGGTTGCGACGCGTCGTCTCAAACTCGTCGTCCTTCTCGTTGAGACGCCGGTCGACCTCCTGGCGCATCTGCTGCAGCTCCAGCTGCGCGCGCACAACCTTCGACTCCTCCGTCTCGAGCGCCGCCTCGGCCTCCTCCAGCGCCGACTGCAGCTCCTCCTTCTCCTGCTCCAGCCTTCTGCGCGCCTTGTCCATCTCGTGAACGTTCTTGCCGCCTTCGCCGAGCTGATCGGTGAGGTCCTTAATCTCGTCGGTTAGATTCTTCACCTCCCGCTTGAGCGATTCAATCGAGTCCTCCGCCTCTTCCGACGACGCCTTCGCCTTGAATAGCTCCGTCGATAGACTGCGGCATTCACGCTGGGACGCCTCCAACTCGGCCGAGATGTCATCCGCTTTCTGCTTCCACTCCGCGAGCGTCTTGTCGAAGTTGCGTTGTCGCTTCTCCGCAGCATTGGCATTCGCGGTCGCTCGCTCTACCTCAACCGACATGTCATCAAGGTCGTTCGTCAGACGAGTCTTGCTCTTTTCCAGCTGATTAATCTTTGCCTGCAGCGACTCCACCTGATCCTGGCTCTCGGCAAGCTTAGCCATAAGCTTTTTCCTAAGACAGAAATCGTTTTCGCGGATTCAGAAATGGCGTCATTCAGCTACAATGACAACTAATATCAACTACACGATCCGAACTTGGTATTGACACGTGTACGTATACGCGCGCGCAAGTTCTGCGTATTGCTCCCAGACATGTAGTAAACGAGTAGCTTAACTCGAATTATCAAGTGTGGCCTAATTCCATCGTTAATAACACATACGAGCGCATGCGAGTTCAAAATGTCTCCGTACTGCCCCCAGAGATGTGATATGCTAGCACCGCAGCTTGATTTATCAAGTGTGGCTTTAATACATAGTTTATAACGCATACGAACGCACGCGAGTTCAAAACGCGATTGCGTCCTGATGCGAGATTTAGATATATGTCGCATCTCAGCTTAATATAAGTACGCTAATATCAGTAATATAAGCTTAATATAATTAATATAAGGTCATTACCTGAGCTCTTCGGCTTCCAACTCGCCCCCGCCGAGCCCCTCCGCCTCGACGCGCGCGCGCAGTGTCTGGAACTCGCTATTGACCTTGGAGAGTTGACGCTCCGTCTGAGACTTGAGTTCGCCCTCCTCTTCGAGCTGCTCGCGGAGAAGGTTGGCATCGTGCTGTGCATTGCGCAGCTGGCCTTGCAGCGAGGATGCCGTCTGAGGATGAAAGTCTACGTCATCTGGAGTAGCATGTAAACTATGAGGACGTCTGACGATGAAAGTCTACGTCAGCGGGAGTAGAATGTAAAGAATGTAAACTATGAGGAATCGGAAGAAGGATTATTATCTCCTGTTTGCAGCATAGATCTATAAATAATAACTTATTAGCGCATTACTAAAGCCTCGGTCACAACGAGCCCACGACGCATTTGTGCGACGACACGACAGAAAATTTGGGCAAATCGTGGGTCATCGGGGGTCGTCGCAAGACAGTCCTACGAAATTTTGAGCATCGTGGCATCGACTTGCCGTCGTGAGGCAAAATTGAACATGCACCTTTTTTGTTCCACAATTTTTTGTGGCATCTATGTCTTCTGGTTGTCATGAGTCTGTCCTACGACAGTCTTGCGACTGTCGTGCGATAATACGTCGTTATATAGTCGGGAGACGGACGCGCGGGCGTCCCACGAGTGACCCACGAGTGACCCACGACTTTGTGCGACAGTCGCACGACTGTAGCACGCGCATCCCACAAGTGAACCACGACCTGTTCACGTGAAAAACAGCCCCCGACAATGCCCGACAACTCACGACTATCGCACGACTGACTTGCGACACACCCACGACATATCTTTTTTTTCTGTCGCGTCCCCATCGCCAAACCATCTTTAATGTGTCGTAGCCCTTGTGACCACTCGCAATACATTTCGGGCATGTTGCAAGATCTGGCCACGACAAATATTTTATGGGTCCTACCACGACAAAATTTCGTACGATCTGTTGTGACCCGGGCTTAAGATGTATACATGTATACCTTATGACGATACGCGGGAAGTGATTATTTGGGCGCAGTAAAACGAAGAAACGAACGTGCTTGTACGGACCCTTGTTTCCTCGTCGATTTGGGTCTTTGCCTCTTCCAGCTGATGTGTCAGCTGCGCCTTTTGACGGTTGAGCTGATTGATCTGGGATTCAGCTTCCTCGATCTGCCGCTGGAGGTCGTTAGTCTCGTTAGCGAGGCGGCTCTGCTGGCCTGTCAGACCGTTTATGGTGCGGGAAGACTCGTCAAGGCGCGAGTTAGCCTCAGATAGCTGGATCTCTAGCGACTTGGCGAGCTTGTCGCTCTGCTCCTGTTGATGGGCAGGATAAAAATGTTAAAAATGGTTTTGATCAGAAGACAACCTATTTGCGGAATCACAGAAAACCCGCCGTAACCCGACCGTTTTTTATTTTTTTATTATTTATCTGTACATTATTTAGTGTTTGTTTATATTATTATTATTTTATATACTGTACCTTAGCTTTTCTGAGTGGTTCCATGTTGGATTTCATGTCCTGCAACTCAATATTGAGTGTTGTCTTTTCCTTGTCGAGCCTGCCAAAAAAAACCAGATGCAAGTTATCAATCTACGATATCTTAAATATCATGGAACTCCTGCAATGTTCGTTAGTTACGTAATAATACACTGCTACGTTTTAGAATTAGGACCCTATTTTCATAATGCTGTGTGCACGTATTGCTTGTAACTAGTAACCAGCCAATACTATACAATATAGATTTGATATCATCTAACATCTATTAATTGTCATTGAGCAATACCTCGGATTGAATATGAAATACTTTTACGTTCTTACGTTAAATGTTTCTTCTACTTTCCGTAAATCATATATTAATGCTATATATTGTCGTATGTGCCTGTATGTGGTAATGTATTGCAATCTGCGGCGTTTAAGCCGCGTCACATACTTGGCCTTTATCTTGTTCATTTGCTCGATCTGTTCGCCCATCTCAGCCACGACGTCGTTCTGCTTCTTACGTAGCATTGACACGGTGGCCTCGTGCTGTAGAGCTTGCTCTTCCAAGTCTCTCCTCAGCTTTGCTAACTCGGCTTCACGCTTCCTGTTCAATTCGACCTGGGAATAATCAGCGGCGTAGGGGGGAAATTAACGAGATCCTCATGCAGCGCTGGAAGCGTCAGCGAGGCGCGACAGTCCATAGAAATCGCAGCCCAAATAACTGATGAATTTTATTTGTTATATAACTTGTTATTCGGGCTGCGGCTCTATGTGACAGTCAATGTCAGGATAAGGTCACAGGTAGGTCGTGTGTTTGCTTCTTACCTGCGCGCTGGTGGCGCCACCGGCTTCCTCTAGTCGCTCGGACAACTCCTCTAGTTCTCTATTGAGGTCAGCACGTTGTTTCTCCACCTTGGAGCGAGCCTGCCTCTCCGCTTCCAACTCCTCCTCACACTCTTCAATGCGCGCCTGTTAGAGAGCGCATTATATAAGAGATCATTTAGCAGCGATATGAAATGGGCGCCTCCTGAGTATGTACCTGTATAGCATAGCATAGCATAGAATAGCATAGTATAGAATAACATATAGCATAGCATAGCATAGCATAGTATAGTATAGCGTAGCATAGCATAGCATAGCATAGCATAGCATAGCATAGCATCGCATAGCATAGCATAGAATAGCATAGCATAGCATGGCATAACATAGCAGAGCCTAGCATAGAATAGCGTAGAATAGCATAATATATCATAGAATAGCGTAGCATAGCATGGCATAATATAGCATAGCATAGCATAGCATGACATAGCATAGCATATAATAGCATGATATAGCATAGCATAGCATAGCATAACATAGCATATCATAGAATAGCGAAGCATAGCATAGCATAGAATAGCAACGACGGAGTTCCTCACCTGCAACTCCTTGATCTTCTTCTGCATCGCGTGGACGACTCCCTGCTCGTCCTCGCACCTGCTGCCCAGACCAGCGATCTCCTTCTCATGCCGGCGCATTCTCTCTTCCATCTCTCGCTTCACGCGCTCCAGTTCCTCGACGGCCTCCTGCGACATCTTTAGATCTCCCTCTAGCTTCCTCTTCGCCTTCTCCGTGTCGACTCTCAGCTTCTTCTCCCGCTCGAAGTTGTCTTCGATTTCGTCGAGGCTCTGCTCCAGCTTGGCCTTGGCCTTTGTGAGATGGTTGACCTTGTCTTCCTCTTTCTGCAGATCTTCAGAAGTTTTCTGGAGGCATAATACGTTCATTTATTTATTTACTAATTTATTTATTGGATAATTATTGTTTGATTAATAATTCCACTTAAATTTGCCGACTATGAATGTGACTAGTACGGCGACCTTGTTTTTCCATAATTATTCACGTAAGCATTGCGTTTTGTAAAATTGAATAGAGAAACACACCAGTGTAAGCTGTAAGTTTAATACTCACCCCCTGAGATTCCTGAAGAGCCTTTTTCTCCTTGTTGACCTTGGCGATCAGCTCCTCCTGGCGGGCGATCTCCGCTTTCAGCTGATTTATCTGGTGATCCCTCGTGGACTTCTCGCTCTCCAGCTTCCTCACCTGCCGCTCGAGGTCTTCGATGATGCCCTTCAGTTCAGCGCACTCGGACTCGATCTTCCTCTTCGCGTCGCTGACGGCTGAGTTGCTGTTCTCTTCGTCGGTGATGCGCTCTCTCAGGTCGGCAATCAGCTGCTCCATCTCAGCCTTCTGCGAGATCAGTTTTGCGAGCTTCTCCTCGATGTCAGCGATGGCGTCCATCTCTCCCATGCAGCGCGCGTACAGCTCGTTCTTCTCCTTCGTCAGCTTGGCGATGACGGCTTCGTAGTCAACTCGCATCTTGTTCTCCTTCTCCAGGTTCTCCTTCAGCTTGCTAATCTCTACGTCCTTCGCCTTCAGCTCGTCCTCCTGGCGCGCGATGGAGAGCATCGGCTTCACCTTCGTGTAGAGCTTCCACCAGGGCCAGTTACGGCACTGGATGTACTTGCGCACGTTGCGCTGGATGATGATCATGCCGAGACGCTGCGCCTTCATCACCTCGTACTGCTCGCGCATCTTCTTGCCGCGCGCCCACGCCTGCATCAGCGTGACGATGCGCCTGATGCGCTCCTCTCGCAGCTCCTCCAGCCTGCCGAGCGCGCCCGCCTTGAAGAAGACCTTCGTGCCTCCCAGCCTATACTCGGCCGTGGGCCAGTTCAACGTCGTCAAGATGGCGGCGGCAACATTCGCGCCGTCGGTGTATTCGGTTGGAACCGCCTCGGGACAGAGAATGGAGTATCTGACGAAAACACGACCATACTTTAGTAGTCGTAGGCACTACAGCTTATTCAATTATTGTTATTCTTATTGTTATCATTATTGTTATTATTAGTATTATTATTAAGGGTTTGGCAATCTCCTGGTCTGCCGGGGTGGCGAAAAGTTAACTTAATAACTGTGACCCGCAGGCCTCACCACCCGAGTATAACTCCGGTTTGTATTTCTGACCACTTCACCGGGATTTCTCCCTGCTCTTTTGCGAGAAGTGAAGTGGGTTCTTTAACGTTTTTTTTTTTGCATCAGGGCCTGACATTAATTTTTCAACCCACTTGCCCATTCGGGCAAGTTGGGTTG
>NW_014577609.1:57387-64649 GCF_000485595.1 Priapulus caudatus
TCTCGTTGGGGATGATGCAGCGCACGAAGTGCGGCGCCGTGGCTCTCAGAGTCGACATCAGTCTATTGAGTTGTTCCTGGCGAGAAAAAAATAACGAGAATTTACCTCCACTAGGAGAGAGAATTCATGAGCCCTTCATTCAAAGCACACATACGCTATGACATTGTTTATCGTTACATTACCGATTCAAATAGTCCTCTGTTGAAATAAAAAGGCGCCTACACGCCAGTTGATAAACTAAAAACCGTGTATATTGTCTTCTATACATACTCTATAGATGGCTGAGACAGTGAGAAAACCAGAGCCCTTCTTCCTCTTTCCTTTTCCTCCGGTGTCAACCTCCTCTGCAATCTTGTCGGCGAACAACTGGGCGAGTAGGGTATTAGAATGTGACCTAGCAAACAGCTCACAAACAGTGTCGTTCAATGGGTCCTTGTTCTTCTCCAGCCAGTGCATTACGTTGTAGTTGACGGTACCAGCGTAGTGCCCGATGCCAAAGTGTGCCTCTTTTTGTCCACCCTTTGGAGGCTTCGGCTTGATGAAATTGGGAGATTTGCCCAGATGATTATCCTGGAGCTTATCAAGGAAGGTCATATCAGTCGCTTTGGGGAACATGGATTCTTCCTCCAGGATAGCCATGACACCCATTGGTTTTTCGATGAGGTCAATACAGGCTTGTAGGTCAAGACCAAAATCAATGAAGGTCCATTCGATGCCCTCACGCTTGTACTCTTCTTGTTCCAGCACGAACATGTGATGGTTGAAGAACTGCTGCAGCTTCTCGTTGGTGAAGTTGATGCAGATCTGCTCGAAGCCGTTGTAGTCGAAGATCTCGAATCCAGCAATGTCCAGCACGCCGATGAAGAACTTCTTCTTCACCTTAGTCGCAAGAGTTTCGTTAACTCTATTGACCAGCGATCTGAAGTTTCTGTCGTAAATGGCTTTGCCGAGTGCTCCGATGGCGTAGAGGACCTGCTCCTTGTTCTGACCCTTGTTGACGAACTCGTTTCCAACTTTGATGCGTGGCTTCAGCAATCCCTTGTAGAGCTCGGCATCATTGAGGCCGAACAGATGGGCGACCTTCTCTCCCGCCTGAGTGCCGTCACCTTCCGCCTGCTCCTCACGCGGCCTCTGCTTGAACGTCATAGTGCCCAGGTGCATCACGCCGGCTACCAGCTTATAGATGTTCTCCTTCTCCTCATCCAAGAAGCCGAGAATATCGAACGCTTTCTGTTCGCAAAAACAATACGTACCTTATTAGTAAATCGAAAGAAGTAGCGCAATGTACTACGTCAATCGAAGGAAAGAGCAGGTTGTTAAATAGTTCACACCTGTATGAGGACAGGCTTGCGACGATAAGTTTTCACGAATTGCAAACGTTTAAGGGCCGCATCCCGTTACCATAGTTACGGTCAACGTAGACTATGTGCGACCTGAAAACAATATATACATATAATATATGATACGTATACATATAATATGATACATATAATGTATATATTGCTCTCAGTGTGCGATGAGCGTAACGTAGTAACTATCACGTGACCGATGCTTACGTCCGTGTCCCGTAGTTCCTGTGCGTCGTCAACGCCATCTATGTAAGTCTTTCCTTGAGAAACGAAGTGATAGAACTCGATCGGATCGGTGAGCAGCATCTTCTCTGCAATGCGTAACGATGGCAACCATGTAACTAGGCGACGTTCCCGCGAGCCATGGTGAACCATTATGGTGAGACCGCGGCCCGCTGCGCAGTTTGCGACATAATAGAGATAGACACTCAGAGTGTGTACCGATACGAAGGACTGAACAAGCGTTAGCGGGCTGCTGGGGAATTTTTGAGAGAGGACTTATTGAAGCAGACGCTCGTTAAAGCACCGAACGCGATGAATGAACGCGACGAAAAAAATCGAAGGCAGGCAAATAAAACACAAACAATAGAAGGCTATCGTGAGAGGCAACGCAGAAAATCAGCAGCAGAGTGAAATGAGGAGACGCGATGCCGCAGTAGAAGACTCTAGACACGAGTAGGTGCAGTGAGCAGCGTCATATGCGTGCACATATACTCGACATATACGCGTGGCGCGAAACGCGTTTATTAACGTTCACGGGTGCGTCAGCGCGAAACGAACAACGCGATCAACATCAAACATCTATTTGCTTCATCCTGGGGTTTAGAGAGGTGTCAACATTGCAAACTGGCAAAAAGAGCATAGATAGCGCTATACGTTAGAGGAATGAATTGAGTTATACTATATCTACGTAGTATACCCGAGTTATATATATATATATATATATATATATATATAATATATATATCAAGAAATCAGGAGTGGGATTCTTGTGGGGTTACGATGAGGTGAGTGTATGCGGTAACGTACTTTTCAGGTAATCCAGGCCGCCGCTCATGATCTGGTAGAAGATGTGGTAGCTGCGCTCCATTGGCTGCTGGGCGATGACGCGCGATTTCTCCAACAAATCTAAAATCGGCAAAATAATGGAGGAAGTTATAATGCACTGATCATTATTCCAGTCTGAAATGTACGTCGTTAGAGTTCATTTATGTTAATAATCTTTTACTGTCATGCAAGGCGGATTGCTTAATTTTTTTTATTTGCGATGGGTGATATATATATATATATATATATATATATATATATATATATATATATATATATAGACATATATTTATATATTTATGAAGAACCTCAACTAGAGTGAAATAACTGTCGATAGGATGATTCACACTTACAATTCTCGATGTCCGCTCCAGCTAACTTGCCAGATGGTCCGAAATGGATCCGAATGAATTTACCCTGAATATTGAAATGCGATCTTGAATTTATATTTATATAAATGACGATGACGATAATTCAGGTGGTAAGCGAGTGGTAAACTACTACTACAAACTAAGGTTGCTTGCTTGATCTCATGTTTGCCTTCTACGCTCTGAAATTGTGAAGCTAATGATAATAGGGAGTCGTCGGTTTGACGGGATATGCTTACGAAACGAGACGAGTTGTCATTTCGCGTAGTTTTGGCGTTTCCAAAGCTCTCCAGTACAGGGTTGGCCTGCACAATCTGATCCTCCAGCGTTCCCTGTACGCAAGCGACAAACATAAGAACAGGATAATTCCCTTTTCTATAATAATCTGTCGGGAGAGACGCACGTACGAATTCAAAACACAAACATGCTGTCAACACCACAGATTGAGCGTTTCCTGCGTTTCATTCTAATCTTACGAATGCTATTCTTGTATGCTAAGATTTACTAAAGGTTACAATTATCTCTTACTTCGCCGTTCAAACGTTGTAGTTTTTGAGTAAAATACGGCTAAAATACCCGGAATACTGATATTTGTCTTTTAAATCTCATAAATTTTAAGCAGTAAATTTATGATTACGTTGCCAATTACCTATAACAAGATCATTACATTTATTCTACAGTTTAGCACAGTTAGTTATGTTGCTCGATTTATTTCCGCCAAGGGCCAAATCTGTCTCTGCAATTAAACATTTTCAATGGGGCATGCCCATTAGATACATGCCAAGTTTCATGCTTGCATTTTCAAATTACTTTTTTCTTCACAACTCATTCTATTATATTGGAGACGATTATATTGACTGAAATTATATGTAATTACCTAAACAGATTGTAATTATATAATTAACTGGAACAGACTGCAACCACAGTTTAACTATTTACCTTAACAACCAACCCTAGATGTTCTTCGTCGGAAAAACGCTTGAAAATTAAATTTGACAAAAAAGCAAAACCACATTGATTCTAACAAAACTCAAAATCGAACAATTTACATCAGTTTCAAGGGATTTCCAAAATCAGCTATCTAATGAACGCGTTTACGAAAAATGCAGTTATAGGTAGTTGTTAACGGGAAATAAAATCAATATAAAACATGCACGCCGTATTACTAACGTACAATAAATATGCATATTTTTGTAATAATGACAATGGAACCGATATTTTTCAATGCCACATTAGTATAGTTTCTGGAGTAGTGGTGGACACACACACACACACACACACACACACACACACACACACACACACACACACACACACACACACACACACACACACACACACACACACACACACACACACACACACATCACATATATATATATATATATATATATTGCGTCTAGCTGCTATGAACCAAAGCCACCAGTACTCCTAAGAATTCAATATACTGGATCCAAAATTGCAAATCCTACACGCAAAATAAAGAAAAGGAATCCGACGCCAAAACTGTCACAGAAAAATAAAATAAAATGCAAACCACACGCAAAACCTCAAAATAAAGGTTCGTAGACGGAAAACCTATTGCGGTTCACACACGAGAAGTCACGGAAGAGAGAGCAAGTAAATAAATTACCACGCAATTAAGCAGCAAACTCGTTTACTAGAGCACACACGGCAACCCGCTAAGATACGCACAGGATAGAGCCGCGTAAAAGATGGATTCACACTCAAAACGTCAAGCGTTTACATGCGTTGAAAACCGTCAGGTTTCAGAGCTTGCCCGTCAAAAGGCGACGCTCTGTGCAAAGATATACACCCGCCATACACTCATCCGGCCATATTGGAATATTTACCCATGTTTAGTTTGTAAAAAATCACAAAAAACATCTTCATTCCATGCGTTGTAGGGATGTGAGGATACACAAAGTGTTCAAGTGGGTCTGCACACACGCAGTGAAAAGGCAAGATGCTACATGCGAGTGGGAATTCACGGGCGACTGGTGCATAGTTGATAGACTTCAATACGAAGCACACATATGTTCGCATCATGTCACATTAGCGCGTGGAAAAGAAACCACGTGGTCTGTAATTACCATCAATCATCTCTGCGACGTAAATGAAACGTCTAGTTTATCGCATCGAATTGCAAACATTGAAAAAATATATTAATTTATTGCGTTCGAAATGGTTGATGCCGGCCGCCTGGTGGCGAGCCGATGCCGGCAGCAGACGTTGTCATGAAGACATGGTGTGGCAGAGCGATCAGGTTACACGGAGTGAAATATTAGAACTGCGAGCGAGCTTAGAAGCATTTGAAACTGACCCTGAAAAAAACGCCGAGACAATTGTTGATAATGTTTTGATTTATTTAATATTCGCGTCTTTTTTCCGATGATCGCCACTAGTTTTCGATGTCGTGATTTATATGTTTCAAGATTGCTTTGAGATATTGCTAACATCACAATTGTAATAAAGTGATTTATTTCTATTATATCTAAGATCTCGGCAGCAAGTTATCATGTAGAAAAAGATTATTTTCTGATGATGGAAATCGGCACGGAAGACGCGACGTCGGTAGATTAGTTAGTGATTCATCCTGCATAAAATATTAAAAGTAGACCGGTTAGGGTTGCTACGCGGAATGGATTACTTCAATGCAAAAATCCAGGATCGAAAACGTGCGATGAAAATGTTTAATCTAAACGGGATATATATATATGAAAGTGTAGAGGTGGCATCAAAATCATATGTGTCAAACAAAAAATAATTCCTAAAAAGGGAAGAAATATTGAGTTAAAAAAGAAAAAGAAAATACATCCAGGGAAAATGCAGCTCCACGGCCTAGCATGCTGGCACTTCGTCTGCATGCTACCAGCTTACCCCTTTGCCAAATGTCTGCTGCGCGGTATTGCCACCAGTCGTGCTGGCAGCAATATTAGCAAAATACTGGATAACCTTCTTCGTGTTCTCGGTTTTTCCGGCACCGGATTCGCCCGTGATCAGCATAGACTGATTTTCGCGGTCTGTACGGAAGCACACAAAGAAAAAAGCTGTAACATACACGCATAGACATCGTCAACGTCGTCGCCGCTGCGACACGTTGACGATGCACCGTGCACGTCGGTACCGCCGTAGCTAAAACCTCACCTGCATTGGCCTGTGTGTCGGTACGTGCGTGCGTGTTCGTGCATGCGTGCGTGCTCGTGCGTGCATTCGTGTTCGTGCGTGCGTGCATGTGAGCGTGTTCGTGCGTGCGTGTTCGTGTTTCGTGCCAACTTCGGCTTCTTCACACGCGCAATGTCCACCTGTCACTACAGGCCAACTGCAGGGGGCGTGTTTTAGCGTTGGTAGCGACGTGTTAGGTGCCAGCTTACCCCTTTAGTACCGAACGTTTGCTGTGTTCCTCCTGACGTGCTGGCGGCAATGTTAGCGAAATACTGGATAACCTTCTTGGTGTTTTCGGTTTTTCCGGCACCAGATTCGCCCGTGATCAGCATAGACTGATCCTCGCGGTCTGCATATACGCAATAGACACTCGTCATGTAACGATAACACAGCAGCAAGGAAAAGGAACTGATCCATATATCGCCACAGTGACCGATAGCGCTGCAATATCACGTTATTCAAGCTGTAATGCTATGTGTCGATGAATCAAAACAAGCGACAATTCATAGAGGAATAATTCGTCAATGATTCTGAAATATTTAAACATGCTGACAGGCAAATATGATAACGGACGCGAAATGTTTTTTCTAAATACGAAGACACTGTTGTTGTCTGTCCTTTGACACAGGTCAAATAAGCTATTATTGATTATTATGTGTCTGTTGTCTGCAGAATGCACCTGTACTATAGAGATAGAAACCGAGCATGCACATACTCATCAACATGTCCGTGTAAGCGTTGTCAGCGATGGAGAACAGATGAGGTGGCATCTCGGGCCTTCTCCTGCCCTTGTAAGCTTCCACGACCTCTACGTTATAGATCGGCAGTCTCTTGTAAGGGTTGATCACCACGCAGAACAATCCCGAATAAGTCTGCAAGTGTACGAAATGCATACATCAAGGTATAGCTCATGTTAAACGCTCGGCTGCATCGATGTGATTGCGGACTTGATGACTGTACGGCAGTTATAGAGGTTATAGAGAGGCGGACTCACGTAGATCATCCAGGCGTGATAGCGCTGTCTCAGGTTGTGCAGCACAGAACCCTCGTTCAGGTACGTCAGGTTGGCCATGTCATCGGTCTTCTCAAACTTCGGAGGGTTGACTTGTTGTACGTCGTCCTCTTTAAAGACCTTCTCCTGCACATTGCAAAATCAAGTCAGCCCAATTAGACATGCAGCATATATATATATATATATATATATATATACGAGTGTGTGTGTGCGTGCGTGCGTGCGTGCGTGCGTGCGTGCGTGCGTGCGTGTGTGTGTGTGTGTGTGTGTGTGTGTGTGTGTGTGTGTGTGGTGGTGGGTGGGGGTGGGGTCGGCGCGTCG
>NW_014577609.1:64659-84193 GCF_000485595.1 Priapulus caudatus
ACGGTAGGTTAGGTTGGTTGGTTGGTCGGTCGGTCGGTCGGTCGGTCGGTCGGTCGGTCGGTCGGTCGTCGTCGTGTCGTGTCGTGTGTGTGTGTGTGTGTGTGTGTGTGTGTGTGTGTGTGTGTGGTGTGTGTGGGGGGGGGGGGGTCGCGCGCGTGTGTGTGTGTACGCGTGCGTGCATGCGGGCGTGGGTGTGTCAGCGTGTCTCGCATTCGAAACATTGCATATTATACTGTAAATATACTTCCGATATGTAATATCTCTTCGCCTTTCCTTCATTTATTTTCATAGCAATTAAAAGTTGTGTGGTTTTGTATGGGCCATATACACGTGCTATTATTCGTGAAGGTGCGTACTATCAATAGATAGGCAGTATAAAGATAGTTTAACGAGCATTTCTAGTAAGTACATTGACAGCCAAGTCGCCTGTAGACACATATGCAACTACTAACCTCTCCGTTGACGGTAACCGTCGTTTTTCCGCCTTCCGTTTTCACCTTCTCGCCGATGACAAAGCCATCTTTCTTATTCGGCACCCAGCACATCTTCTTCGCGTCGAACGGAATGTTCGACTGCTCGATGCGCATCTTATCATTTGGCTTCAGGAACTGCCATGGGTCCTGCTGCAGCAGCTCCTTGGCACCCCACGGCAGCGGCAGCGCTTCCTTCAACATGGCGTACGTGAGCAGACGATCGAACGTCGGGAGGGCCGAAGGAGAGCCGGTCGGTTGACGGAACAGCAGCCTGCGCATGCACGAGAAGACACCAATCAGACGCGCATAAGGTTGATATACTATCAAGCGTGTCATAATATAGACACTTCTATATTGTCACAATATTATATCTATACTATGTCCTATATTATGTCTATATTATGTTTATATTATGTCTATATTATGTTTATATTATGTCTATATTATGTCTATATTATGTCCTATATTATATCCTATATTATATCCTATATTAAGTCTATATTATGACACTCCTGTTACTATCATATAGGCTGCGGCAAGATCCCGACAAGATTATGAAGTAAAGGAGAGAAGAATGGTGGGCGAGATGGATTGAGGAACTGAGGGAACGCGGATGCGAAGAGAATTGAGGGTCGGGGGAGGATGGGAGAGGGGAGATAAAGGAGATGAGAGGCGAGAGAAAGGGAAAAAAAGAGGCATGCGAAAAGCGATCGCGTCGAAAGGTATCAGTAGGTATCGAAGCGTGATCAATAACTCCTATAGAACGCGGCAGAAGAATATTTGAATAATACTTACGCAACTGGTAAGACGCTCTGTTTCTCCCGCCCAAAGACGGGCCGCGTTATATACTAGCACTCAGCCATGCGCAGAAGACGTCTGCCGACGCCATAGTGGCATGAGCGTGATAACTTGATATGCTAGACTTAGACGCGCGCAGAAGTATGTCCGCGTGCTCGGGACACCGCCGCATTGCGGTAAGATATCCGAGGACGCGAGCCGCGCGCGACAGTCTAACGTCATATTAACGATTTAATTATCCCTGAAAAAGATTAAACCGAAAATAAACGCCCCCGCGCGGTGGCGATGACCATATCTGGATTCACGAGACGAAGATGGGACGTCGCACGGCGCGACCGATCGCATTCCGGTGTCCTCAGCCTCCGCAGTGTCGGCTTACGCAAAACATGCGAGGGTATCATCATCACAAGGACGAATCACGGCAAAGAGCGGCGGCGATCATATCATAGGCTCTATATATAGGGGGATGGTTGCAATGATGCGGCGATAGCAAGCGTCCCCAGATGTCGCGGATTTGCGGGGGATATAGGACGTGCCAACCAAATATGAATCGCGGGATCACTCTCTGCTGGCATTCGTAGAATTCAGCAACATTCAGATGGGTTTGACAAGAAAATGATTTTGAAAAAAAACCAATGTCAAGCATTGTGAATGTACAGCAGTAGTGTTGTTACTGAGTAGCCTGTGGCAATAACTGTATCAATATATAATGCGCGCTAATAGTTGTGTCAATTTGTAACGTGTAGTAAGTACCTTTAGCCGTTTAATTGCTTTTAGAAAGAGAGAAATGGATATAGAGACAGAAACAAATAGCGGGACGGGCGATAGATAGACTGACAAGGAGAGAGATAGAAGAGAGACTAGGCGAATAGGAAAAATAGAGAATGAGTTGTTGAAGAATGAGATTCAGATAGGCAGTGAAGAACGAGAAAGGGCGAGTATATTTAAAGGACAGCGATACATATAGGTAATAGCGAACGTTACGCCCGGTATTCCATGATGAACGCAGAAAGAATGATGAAGATGAAGATGAAAGGTAGATGAAGAAAGAAAATGATATAAAAAGTGCGTAATAGAGAGAGAGAGAGAGAGAGAGAGAGAGAGAGAGAGGGAGAGTGAGGAGCAATTGGTAAACAGCGGAGGCTGCACCAGCTGCTTCATGATGAATGTAGTTCCGCTACTAATTAACTACGGCTATATACTAGTCTCCACAACGGATGCAGCCATCGCTGCTGCCTCCTATCTTTTAGCATCTGTTCCATCGATGGCACGAGCTGGCATCGACACGGCAGCAGCATGAGCGTGACGCATGCAGGAATTCACGTACATCACTCTGCAATGTGTTATAGTTTCATAAGTGAGCAGCTAATCTGTCGAAAAAGTTGGTGAAAGAATGCGTATAAATTTCTCGGCTATAATTGTTACAACTAGTAGCCATGGAGATAGCCGTCAGACTTTGGCTGTGGGAAAATGGCCGGCGCCGTGCAGAGGAAAACAACAAAGAAATAACCAGAGGAGGAGTGAGGTTCCGCCAATATAGATTATATTAATTACATGTCTGAACTCCCTGTCTCTTTCTCATTCAAATGCTGAAAGACAAACTTTGTTGCACATATACGAACATGTGTTCCATGGTTTGAATGGTTTGAGAATTTCTGAACTCTCACTTTGACTTTGAGCTCTGAACTCTGAACTCTGAACTCTGAGCTCTGACTCTGAACTCTGACTTTGAGAATTTCTCTCTTTCATATTTACTTTCTATTCACCTCTACGTGAACACTCACTAAACCATTACGCATAGAAATGCACCGGACTGCATGGACATCTGGTAGCAGCTTGCTCAGAAAATATAAAAAATGATAATTGATGCAGCATCCCTTTCTCACTCTCCAGCTCTTTCGCGCGCGCGATCTCTCTCTCCCCTCTCTCTTGCATGCGGGCTCTCTCTTTCTCTCTATGCTCTCTCCCTCTCTCTCGCCCCCTTTCTCTCTGTCTACCTCTCAATCTGGCGTTTGTCTGGCTTTCGCCACGCCTCGTCACTTTTCTGAACAAAATAACGTTTACTTTCTCGCCACGAATGCGAGTTCTATCGTGATTATTTCTTCGACTGCTGCTGGTCGCGATAACGATATGCCTAGCTGTTACGTCTGCTGCTGCAATGTGCGCGTGCAACCGTACACCACGTCACGACCGATCGCCATCTTTTAAAAATGATAGTCGCTTCTTTACGGTAAGCTGCCTCCCGTCGGCTGTCACTCGTCTGTCTTCATCCCCGCTGCTGGCTGTCCTTCTCTCTGCTGTTGGCTGTCCCCCCCCACGCCCTGCTGTCAGCGGCCTTCCCCCATGCAGCTACGCATCTTCCCGTTTCTTGCCTTCCGATATCAGCGGGTTTTATATCATTCTTATTTCTTTAGCGGTGCACCTCACATGCGTGCGGGCGCTTTACTTGATTACTAACTCAAGCAGGACTTCATGTGGTGTAATAAGCACACCGACACGTCAATAATAAAGCAGGAATGCTATATTTAGTTCACAGTAATGCGATCTAGGAAGACCACCTAGGATGAAGGGCGAAATTGGAAGAAGACCTCGAAGAATCTCCCGAGAAAAGGAATATTTTGCAAAAATTATTTATTTAAAATAAAGAGGGGTTATCTTATCATAGATCCATATAAAAACATTAGACACATATCAGTAGACCTCGTTTAAGAAATAGGAGAAAGACCTTGCATGTAATGTCCCCGCTGCATATACCAGCTAGCACACAATTTGGCTACGTTAGTGTGTTAGCGCATGCGCAATATCTCACCAGAAGAGTTGTATTTTGTGATGAATATGCATTTGATATGGTTAGGGAGTATCTTAGCATAGATTTATGTGATCAATTGTTATCAGTGGACCTGTGTTTATAATTAGGAGAGCGCCCTAGCCTGCAGGGTACAAAACTCATAATTCGTCCCCTCCCGTCCTTCGCATTACCTTCCTTGTCCCTCGCTCAGCCTCCCTCTACTTCTGCCGCCCCTTAGCTATCTTCCCTGCCGTATTTCATCAGTCTCTCACGCCTCTCTCTACCAGCAAGCAATATTATGCAGGTTTCTTCAGTCAGCACTGCACGCCTGAAACGATACTCGCGCATGCGCAATATCAACCGAGAAGAATAATATTTTGAAAAAAATCATGAATTTAAAATGAAGAAGAGTTATCCTAGCATAGATTTATATGATAACATTCCATCAGTTAACCTCACTGAAGAATTAAGATGAAGACTTTGCATGTAAGGTACCCGCTGCATTTACAAGTCAGTACACAATCTGACTATACGTTAGTGTGTGAGCGCATGCAAAATATCTCACCAGAGGAGTTATATTTTGTGATAAATCTTTATTTATTATGGTTAGGGAGTATCTCAGCATAGAGTTATATAATTAATTATTATCAGTAGACCTGTGTTTATAATTAGGAGAGCGACCTAGCCTGTAGGGTTTGAAAACGCCTACTTTACCCCTTCCCGTTCTTGCCCATGCTTCCCTTGCTCCTCGCTCATCCTCCTTTTTCTACCGCCCCTCAACTATCTTTCCTACCGTCTTTGATCACTCTCCCACACCTCAGCAAGCTATATTGTGCAGTTTTCTTCAGTCCGTATCGCACATCAATATGCATATCAATATGCATAGTTATGGGCCCATGGGGTATCATATATGTCAGATGTTGGCAACGTATAGCCAACATAGAGTACGGCGAGTGAAGTATCATGTCTAATGTGAGGCATCCTGGTATGCCGGCATCTGTACGTACGTTAGCCGAAACTATATAGAGCCAATGGCAATATATGTAATTAATCCAATACTCGAGGGATAGACTCTGATACGAGATCGCAACCTGGTATTAATTAATTAATGACTACGGCATCGTTTTCGTATTGCTACAGTTATATACATCAGCCACGTATAGTGCCTACTTAAATTCCCCTACGTTTGAAACTGAATTCCCTAACTAAAATTTTAGAAAGTTACATGTTTCGTTAATTTATTCAATTATACTCGGTGCGCCTAGTGCGTATATGAGCTGATAAAGAGCTTATTCTCTTTCCGGATAAAATCTTCTGCATCCTAGGTCCACATGTTCTATTTGCTCTCCGTCTCCTTTCCGCAACTCTGCTTTCCGTTTCTCATGCCCTGTCTTAGTTCTCTCTTCATATATTATTTTTCTTTATATCTCTCTCTTCCTTTCCTCGCTCTCTTGCTGTCGCTGCCTTTCTCATTCTTGTCAACATAACCTTCTCTGTCATTCTCTCTCTCTCTCACCTTTGTTTGCCATTTCTTATATATATTTGTCCTCGCCTGAAAATAACACACAATAATGTGATACCATAAAGAGCTGTTAGGATGTCGTATCTAGGCTATAGTGACCTAGCTTACGGATTGAATTAGGTAACGGATAGGATTCATGTGTAATTCCTAAAATAGACTTGCGTCGAATATCGCGTTTGCGAAAAACGCACACGAAAACACTGTGCGCTCCTTTAGGTGTGTCTGTGCATATTTCCGTGTATCTGCCACAGGCACTTGAAGCGTTTCAACTATTCAAATATATAGTAATATTTTTATGTTTATGTGTCAGTGTGCGCGCAATGGCGGCGGCGTGTGTTTACAGTTGAAACGCTTCAAGTGCCTGTGGTATCTGCACTCGCTCGTGTGCGTACGTGTGCGCGTGTAAGTGTATGTGAGCGTACGAGCTTGCGCGCGTACGAGCTTGCGCGCGTATGAGCGTACGCGTAATGCCAAGGTCGCATCGCGCCATGCATATACACGCAATAGAAGCGGTTACATAGGGAATATGAATACTGCTGGTAAACGCACGTCTCTCTTAGTACATCTTGAGCTCGCAACTTACCAATGTTTTGATGTATAAAATTTCAACAGGCTGCCAGAAAATGGGAGGAGATGTAGCAGTGACCAGCAGCAGGCAAGGCTACGTGAATCAAATCTGTGCACTGGACATTGGTCACCTTATCCACCGCGCTGCCGTGCACCCTGCTTTCGCTGATAGACTTCTGTAATAAAGCCTGGGACACACCATGCGAATTTATTCGCCCGTCCGCACGTCCGCACGTCCGCAGCGAAAATGTCAAACATGTTTGATCGCTGCGAATTTCGGTGCGGATGAAATTCGCAGCGAAATTCGCCCGCGCGTGATATGAGCGGACACACCATCGCGACGTGCGAATAAGTTCGCATGGTGTGTCCCCCGCTTATCTCAACCGCGTGGCGCCATCATTCGGAAAGAAAATATCTTCGCACACGCGATCGCACCTACACAGGCACGTACCCGCATGCGCACGCACGTGCCCACTCGCGCACGCACGCACGCACGTACGCACGCACGCACTCGCACACACACACACACACACACACACACACTACACACCACACATGCACACATACACCCACATGCCACACAGTACACACACACGGCACGCACGCATTACGCACGCACACACAACGCATACCACACACACACACACACACACACACACACACACACAACACAAACACACACACACACCACACACACACACACACACAAAACCACACACAACACACCACACAACACACACACACACAAACACACACACAACACACACACAACACACACACACACACACACACACACACGCACGCGTACTGCCATCACAAACTCACATGTTGGATGCTGCCTTCCCCCCCTCTCTCTCGCGCGCACTCTCTCTCTCCTCTCTCTTCCGTTGACTAGCTTTGTCTTTCTCTTCCTCTCCATTTCCATCTCCTGCCTCTCGTTCTCCCCCGTCTTTCTATCTCCCGGAGTGCCACTCTATCGTCTCTCGAAGCGTACGCACTCAATGTACTACTATAATACTACACACAGACTCTGTCTCGAAGATTTATTTCCCCCAGTGCTGTTGCTCTTCTCTCCGTTTAGCGGGCTGTCGGTTTACACAGTTACGACCGATATAAAGGCAGCCAACCATAAGCGTTTGGTAGGCACTGGTTCCCGGGAACAAAAGCCCGCTTTCTCTCGCGCGCGTTTATTTTGTTTGCTTGTTTGATGTGCCACCAACCTGTCACCAACTTGTCGAGTTTAATTAATTTCTTTGAGTCCGTGCGTGCGCGCGCCTCGGTGCGTTCGCTGCTTTACGACAGTCTGTTGGTGGTCAGGGTGGTCCACGCGGCCGGTAGCGCTGGCTACCTGCTCTCCTTCCCTCTGTTCGCGGAGAAATGTTTTGGCACTAATTCTAGGCGGGTCCATACGCGTCAGAATAATAGAGTGAGTGAATAAAAATGGAGACAAGTAGTGAACAGTTGCAATACGAGCGCATGTTTTTTTTTATTATCTCGGATTACTTTACATCGCATATCGTTGATCCGATGTTAAAATGTGTGAATTTTAAATTGTATTGCTTTTCATGTTAAAAATCTTAATATTACTAATTAAACGGTTGATGATGTAATGTTAGTTCTTTCTTTGTTTACTGTATAAATCACTTGCTATTTACTAATATAGCTTCAATGCACTTCTACCTGCATTCATCACGACGTATCATGCCTGCTGGTTACATGCCTATATGGCGAAAATATATCGTAAATAAAGAAACTAATTATCATTGAAATCAAAACAACCAAGAAATCATCGCATCTAATCGTGACGCCGTTAACATAGTCATACGCCATTGCTGATAGAATACTAATATACTATATAATTATGCTCCTGATTATATCTACATACTCCTCTCACTACATCGCTGTCAAACAATACATAGCGGCACAGAAACCAAGCGTATAACAGCTCAATCATCTCATGTTCATGTTGCGGCGACCGGGGAGGTGGGAGAGGCGGATAAAGGGCTCGCATTCACGCGCACACACCGCATGTAATTAACACTAATATGCGCATGCGATTCGCTTAATGCAAATACGGAGTGCGGGCCGTGGGGGCAGTAATACCCGTGAACCATCTGACATTCGGCAGCATGCTTCTATAGTTCGCCGTCAATATCAAACGTTATTGTCGTCGCGTCTGCGTGTGCCGGCGGTGAGTTGAGAGGTGGTCGCTAAGTTGCACTGCCGTCGGCCCGCGCAGTGCGAGCGGCGCACGCTTATCTGTTGGCTGTCGAATTTGTGAATCTGACGCGATATCATCATCATATCGCTACCGGTGTGAAGCGAGCGAGGCGCGCGTGCTGCACGGTAGCGCTATGTACAGAGGTGTTTGTTCGGTGATGTTCCAACGTATACGCGTTGACTGGCGGGCTACGGTGGGCGTGGCAATTGTACGCATACGTACATGTTTGGAATGAGTTCGGTGGGTAATTGCTCATTAGTGGTTGCTGTTACCATTCGTGTTAGAACCGTTTTTGTCTTTTTTCTGTTGCTCTCAAATTATCCCTTGTTTCGCTCGCTCCTTCCATATTGTTTCTACACACATTCCCGCTCTATCCGCTCTCTCTGTTTCTCACTGTGCATGTCTCTATTACCCCTCTCTTTCGCTCGCCCCCACTCTCTCTGTCTCTCTCTCGCTAGCTTTCTCTCTCTCTCGCTCTTCCTCTCTCTCGCTCTCTCTCTCTCTTTCTCGTGATCTCTCTTTTCGCTCTCTCTCTCCCTCTCTCACTTCCACTCGCTCTCTTTCTTCCTCACCCGCTCTCTCCCTTTCTTTCCCGCGCGATCTCTCTCCCTTTCTTTCCCGCGCGATCTCTCTCCCCTTTCTCTCTAGCGTGTGCTCTTTCTCTCTATCACGTAAGCTTTACAATTAAAAATATATAGATTAAGAAATTCAGAATAATAATTTAATAAATATTTCAACCAGATAAATATTACGACAATGAGATAGCCTAACTGTGAATAGAAGAAATAATACAAATTAAACAGAATTAGAATAAAATCAAATGAAAATGGAAATATCTTATTATACACAATTGGTTTGTTTATTCTATAGACATACTAATATTGTAATAATATTAATATTGTCTGAGCAAATCGTCTTTCTATTGTACGCTTTCTATGATAATTTATAGGTAAGGTAGAAGTAATTTTAATGTAGAAGCTGGGCGAGAATAACGAAAAATCTGCTCTGTTTGTCTGCAACGGCTAAAACACTAACACAACAACATGACAACAAGAAGATATTTATTTTGATATTTTTTGGCGGTTTGGAGTACAGCATTCGTTTCACAACGTCATAATAATAATACAACTCCGATTGTATCTCAGAGTATCTTATACTCTATAGATTAAAACATCAAAATTGTACAGTTGAAAAATATTTCATCAAAATAATCTCTGTGTACGCCTCTCCGGTAGCGTAAATAATTAATGATAATCGGTTATTTTTAAATCACAGCTTTAGTCGTATATAAAATATCAGTCATGTGTCATCGAGTCACAGACGATACAATCGCAGATAATCTGAAAGCGCCTAGCGTCTATATTAGTACTCGACTCTCGACTATATCCTTTACGCACAAACTCATATTTGTTTTGTTACGTAAACACACGTATCGAGTTATTACAAACAACCCCGTACGCACAAACGTGCGTTGAATATTTACGCAGAAACACGTATTAGGTTTTTACGTGTATAAACACATTGCGTTTTTGCGTGCAAGCACAGATTAAATTTTTACGTACAAGCACATATCGAGGTTCTTGCGTGTGTAAGCGCGGGTATATGCGTTCCACGTGGCCGCTTCGTGTGTCCGTGTTTACGGGAAGACGTCGGCGCGCTGCTGTGTGCCGACACTGCTGCCACCGACGTGGCGAATTCACCACTTTTCGGCGAAAATTTGCAAAGTTTCCAAGCGAGTCCTCACCGATTTGTTAACTCGTCGCGAAAACAAAGCGGTCGCGGACGATAACCCTGGAAGTGTCCGATGGTTTATTCCTCGTAGAGTAATTGCGAGTCGCTCGACGCGCTAAATATCACGCACTGCGAGCTCGTGAACTTCATGCTTCTCATATATAGAGGAATGAATCCACTTGTCCTCAACCTGAGCGTGCATCGAGATCTGTTTGTTCAAACGCGCAAAATATATATCCAAATAGAACGGAAAATGTATCCATCGGGGTTCGATTCAAACGCCATGCTATCCTCTGGTTGCGCGTGCATCGGAAACGTATCAATCTGGTTGTTCTTATAAGAAGCAGAATCGACATGCATAATAATGCGCACACAATCACTGCAGTACGCTAGATATGCAAAGTATCACTAAAAATACAAGATATAAAATTGCAAAATGCAAACAGCGAGCGTCGAGAATCATTCTACGCGCACACATTGCCGTCTAAATATTTAAAATATTAAACTTTAAGCCGAATTTAAACTAGAGAGATTGTACTTAATAATACTGATGATACCAAGAGCTAATAATTATTATTAATTATATTATTAGCTCTTGATGATACTGATAAAAATAAGACCTCTGTTAAGTACAACAACTCACAAAAGCGAGACAAAAAACTGAAAATACAATACATTAATACATAATTACGTCCCATGCTTTAACATGCTCCGTGCTCATGCGCGTTTGCGTGTGTTGGTCTGTGCGTGCGTGCGTCTGCACGTGCGTGTGTATAGTAATCGATAAATATATTTATCGCATAATTATATCGTCATTACAAATCATTGATGTGATTAGAATTTAGGCGAAGATTTAAATTTCACGAACTGCATCACAATCAAGTTTTAAATTCAAAGTCAAAAGTCAAAATTCTTATCCGAAAGTTGTTTTTCACCTTCCTGAATGTAGATATCTCGCCTGCATGCAACAACGGGTTTCCCGTTATCTGCGGATTTAACCACGATATCCTCGCGATATATATATGTGTATAATTATATATATATATATACAGGTACATCACTGCGCTGGCACTTTTGTCGGTTCCAATGCCATGGTGGATTAACAGAGACCACATAATAATTATTTAACAATACACATGAGACCCACTAATTATACATCTCCAGTGTCTCTAAAGCACAGTTGACTGCTAGAAACTTAAATTAAACAAATTGTAAATTACAGGTACAGTTATGAAGGGATCGCTATGGACTGGTGTTTAGGATTAAATGGAAGCAAAATAATCTAAGCATCTCACAAAATCGTACGGATCACAACCAACAAGTGCAGTGTAAACAATTCCATAAGCGCGTAATTTTTGGCCGGACTACACATGGTGCCGGAACATTAGCTGCCGGACCATCGGTAGTTTACTTTGTTACTTAACATAGGTAATATAGGTAATATATACTTACACCCACATAAATTATACACACACAAGCACACGCGCGCTGTGACGTATGCATGTTTAGCCTGTTAGCCGCTACGTCTATCGCGTGTTTACGTGCGCACCGTGTAGCTTTGTTATCAGGGGTGAATAACGACAAACATGTCATGAGATTTGTCATTATTTACCCCTGTTGTTATGTATACGATTTATTATTATTATCAATAATATTATTTTGGGATTCGATTATATCGATTATATTGTGTATCAGTTACTTGCATCGACTACTATCATGTAATTATATTTGTCGATTTATATACTTGCGTTTGTACGAAAACCAGATGGGCTGCAATACACTAGTGAACGCTATAGAATTAGTAGTAGTAGTAGTAGTAGTATTAGTAGTAGTAGTAGTAGTAGTAGTAGTAGTAGTAGTAGTAGTAGTAGTATTAATAATAATAATAATAATAATAATAATAACTATTATTATGATTGTTGTTATTATTATTTTACACGGACAAATGTTGATTTGAAAGACTTGATACAAACTATTTAAGTGCTGTTCTTCCATTAGTTAAACAGAATGTAACATCATAAATAGAAACAATATAAATAGAAACATATTTAAACATAACCTCCTGCCAACCCCTTGGCGGAGGTAACTAACATATACATAAACCGGAGCCATAGTTTGACGTAACTTTTATTTCGTTCGTTCATAATAAATTCTTACTACAACTCGATTTCAACATACTTATCTCTGTTCTGCAATCAATAATGCTCACAGAATTTCGTAATTCATCACATTTGCACCGACGTATGTCGAATAATTCGATTATATTCTGTCTCATTCAATTGTATCGACTACTACACTGTAATTATATTGATCGATTTATATCTTTGCGTTCGTACGAAAACTAGATAGACTGTAATGTACTAGTGAACACTTCAATTTAAGTTAATAATATTAATAATAATAATAATAATAAAAATAATAATAATAATGATAGTACATAACAATACATAATTCATTAAAAAATGTTTAATGGTAAGGCTTGACAATAATTATTAAAGCGCTGTTTTTGCATTAGTTAGGCAGAATGTAACATCATGAACAGAAGCATTAAACTATAGCATATACATAAACGAAAACCGGAGAAATAGTTTAATTCACTCGTATATTAGGTAATAAATTCTGATTTAATTTCAACATACATATTTTTGTATATAGTTCTGCAATCATTATTGCTTACAGAATTTCCAGAGTCATCACATTCGCGTCGACGTATCATACCTGCATCATTAGGCCAGTCAATCTATAAACAAAAAGGCCAACCCAGGACAAATTGCAATAGTTATCATTCATGGGTTTTTATTCCTTAGGGTCCTCTATATGAGATCCTAAAAATCCAATTTTATATATTTGGTGGAATTTAGGGTCAAATTTTAAAAATAGCACATTTACCTAGGTTTTCATGGTTATTCTTTTATATGGAACTATTTTTAATTAACTGAGCTAGCCCCTTATACCATTCCTGGGGGTACCCCTACCCCAGGGCGCATGGTCGTCACAGCCGAAAATTGCAAATAGGCATAAATTCAATATGCTTCACCATACTTATACATTTTGGTACATTTACCTGGGTTTTCAAGCCCTATCTACCACTATACATTAGCAGGTAAAATAAGAGCAGGCGACTTTTTGACAGATATCGGACGCACGCCTTTATCGTAGTGGGGCACGCACGCGGCGTGCGAGCGCATATTTTCCCAGGCGAACTTTGCCGACAGAGATGTCCTCCGCCATCGGCCGATAATTTTACAGCCGCTCGTCAGCGCTGCTCTATCTAATAAAGTCGGGAGCCGTCTCTATTCGACTCTCCGCCAAGCTCGCTCCTCTTCTCTGTCGATATTAGCAGGGGAGAGATCGGGCACATATTGCCATGCCAACAAGCAGCAGAGCTGTCACGTTCCCACGCCTCGCGCATCCGTCGCTGAATGGGTCGTGATTTTTGCTCGCTATTATCTCTCGTTCCGCGTCGTTATTGACGCATTGTTTTCGCCGCCGACTAACGAGAAATCAAGCGGACTGTTCTCCATTGCTCCACGCTCTCTCCGCTGCGCTGCGCGGGGGAGAGAGAGCATATGCCAGCTGATGACGCTTCTCCGCTCAGGTCAATGCAAGGCCGGCAGGAGTCTTCAAGTGTTACACAGGGATGCCGGCTCGCCCGCGTTAACTAACTACGGTCGGCTTACCGAGTGCGCTCCGTGCCTTCGTCGTAAGGCGTTGCTGCGGCCGGGGTGGGTGAGGTGGCAGCGGGTCCTTTACGGCGAGTGCACGGGCGTATTGTTCCACGCTGCACGCCGCGCGCAGGAACGAGAGAGAGAGAGAGAAGAGAGCAGAGAGAGAGAGAGAGAGCCTGTGAGCAATTCGCAAGCAAACAGAGCCCCGGTCGACGTTGCACAATGTTATCCAGGTAGCGAAAGAGCTGCACCTGATTTCTGGCGAGCAGGGTGGGACGCACCGCGGCGCGGTAATTCGAGACGATGGCGAGGTGATATTTCGGCGGAGACCGCGCCGGTGGACGCTGCGAGGATGCAGGTGGTGGGGTGTGCGCGCGACGCAGAACCAGGAATGCAGAATCAACGCCGCCAGTTTTCTCATTCAGCTACCAAAACGTCCTCACGAATTTTCTGAGCTCATAAAGCGCAAATATTTGTATATACATATGTTAAATAATACATTTATTATTTCAATTTAAACGTAGTATGTGCAGATGACCAGCGTAAATAACACATGTATATATATCTATCTTATCATATATATATATATATATATATATATCCTATATCTATATATATATATACCCTATATCTATATATATATATACACTAAGTACACTCGCACACGCGTGCGCGCGCATACAACCACACGCGTGCGCGCGCATACAATAGTAATTGATGAAAATACGGTATCTCTCTCGCTCTCACATACACATACACGCAAACAATAATAATTGCTGAGAGTATATACTCCCTCTCTCTCTTGCTCTCTCTTTCTTTTATACACATACACACGCACGGACGCACACTCACAGGCACGCACATGCATACCTATATATATAATCATCAGAGTGGGTGTCGCTATATCACGCACAGTGTTATCCGGGATGGAGTATTACTGTTCCCTATAGCTATAATTGCTCACCGTCGCATGCTAGCACGAAATGACACGGAAGCAAGGAATTGTGAAATAGCGAGATATTAAACTTATCGTGTTCAATTCGGATCAATCGGATCGGATCAATCGGATCGGATCAATCGGATCGGATCAAACGGGGTTGATAGAAAATTGGCGGCGCCGTTGTTGAATAAACAAAAAGTTGTGATACGTCAACCAAAATACGTAAGAACGGGTATACTAGCATATCTCTACTGGGGGGGGGGAGCAGTATTTTCTTCTAATTTAATTACATATCGAACGCGAGACGCGGAACGGGTGCGAGCAATTCGGAGCCTTCATTTTAAACCTGTCACGAAACTCATTTAACTTCTGGCGAACACCGCCCGCTGGGCCGGCCCACCGATAAACCCACGACTCCCAGCCGTAGACCCCGCCCCACACTACAACTCTGGCTCACGATTGGCTGGGAGTTGCGCTGACGACACCATCGTCGGCAACATCAAAGTCGGTCCGCTATTGTTGCTCGGCTGCTTATAAGAACACCTAGCCCGTCGCGCAGCCTGAGTATTCTCATCCGCGCTGCCTTGCCGTTCACACACAGCCGTTCACAAGCAGAACTGCAAACGTTCCACACACGTGCAAAGTTATCCCGCGTGCCTCTTCGCTGCCCGCACGTCTACTTGCCATCGTCAACGCCGCCGCCGCCGTTTCACGATCGCTCGCCGAGTTTCTTCACGTGCCGAATGTTGATGAAGTGCGAACCCGAGGACGTCGGAGCCATGAAGAGAGACGGGGCAAATCCGCTCTCGCATCTGCTGCGAGCCGTAGACAACGAGCTGAGCGCCGGCAAGGAGAAGGGCGACCCGACCGAGAGACGTCTCCGCGTGAGCCTCGAGGACCAGGAGCTGTGGAGCAAGTTCGACGTGCTGACGAACGAGATGATCGTGACGAAGAACGGCAGGTAGGTTCGACTCTGATCACATTATCACATTATCTATCCCCCACCCCTCTAACGAGATAGTTAGTTAGTTAGTTAGACTTCAGAATAAGCTGACTTCCAGATTTCTTTGCACCCTCGGGAGAGTTGGGTGGCTCGCGTACGTTTCATATTCGTGTCTTATTATTTCCCCACCCCCGGTAGAGCTAGATGGACGAGTATCTTTAGATTTGTCGAATTCGTATGTTCCCCGCTACCAGGAGAGGTAGTTTTTCGAATTCACGTCTTATTCTCTCGCCACCCTACCGTTCAGATGTAGATGACTTTCCTCCGCGTTATGTTAATGGTGCAAATTTTCGCAGCAGAGTTTTGAGTTTTAACAGTATTGGTTTCGTTTGCTGGCGATTTATTGTGCGTAATTTAGAGGTTTATATATATATTTATAAATTATACTAAAGAAGACTTAATTATGATCGTGCGTTTATATCTATCCAGCTATATATCTATTTTATGTACTTATATTTTCCTCAATTCCATGTCCCAAACGCACTAGTACTAGTAGCATGAGTGCGGACGTGGACTAATGCGACGCGTTGACACATTTATCATTCTGTCTGTGTTTGAATGTGAAGTGTTGTTATTCACGCGTCAATATAACTACGATGTTATATGGACCTCATAGTGCCTATTCGCCTTTACAGCTATTCCCGGCAATGTCCACGCTGAAACAGTTTTACACGCCCTGAATCTTGACTCCGTATAGCAGGAGCACGGAGTACGCACAAAATGGCGGGCCAGATCTTTTATATCTTCTTCTCATCGTTTCTTACAGACGCATGTTCCCCGTCTTCCGAGCGTCTATATCTGGACTTGACCCGGAGGCGATGTATTCGATCCTTGTTGATTTCGTGCAGGTACGTAAGCACACGTACGGCGCGTTCGGAAAAATTGCATTAAAATCAAGAAATGTCACGCGTATTCGTGTGTCAACTCAGTTCACGTGTCGTATCGCTAATATCAATCAACGAAGATCTATGAATATAGAGAAGTGCAGTGATTTTTATGTCGCCCAGAAAACCTTTACTAAGACTGCATGTACGTCTTAAAAACTCGATAGATAAATTGTTCGCATCGCTATAAGTTTTTGTAATAATATATACATACATAATATAATAAATATATCGTAATAATATAAAATTGTTAAATTTGACAATTAATGACACAGTGTCGCGTTCCAGGTTGACAGTCACAGGTGGAAGTACGTAAACGGTGAGTGGGTGCCCGGGGGCAAACCCGAACCGCCCGCTCCCAACAGTGTCTATATTCATCCGGAGTCTCCGAACTTTGGCGCCCACTGGATGAAAGATGCCGTCTCATTCAGCAAAGTGAAGCTGACGAACAAGACCAACTGTGCCGGCATGGTAAGTGCAGAAACATTGCTAATGCTCGCTACTTTATAGTTGATGATAGAAATGTGCAGTCAATTCTACTAGTTACAGTAGCTACTGCGTGACATGTGCATCTGCGTTTATTGCGTTTTGTTATTACTTTTTGTATTCGAAATTATGCACTTGCTCTCACTATTTTGCATTAACTCTTGCACTCTTTTACGTTCGCGTCAAACTTGAGTGGTTGAGGTTGAAAATTGTATCAATAGCTAGGGAGGGAGGTTAATGTAAAGCAATAACTGACACATTGCGTGCTAGAATTCAGATGCGCCTGACCGGAGTATTGCCGGCCAATTTTTCCCATATTATTCCTTCACCAATGAAATATACACCATATTGTTGATTATCCATTTAATATGCCACGATTACATTTCTCCGCGCATATACCTTTCTGGGTTAATGCCCCAACACGCGTGATTAAAATCTAACTGTCGACAATCTAATTATCTGCGGTCAAACTAGCCCGACCAGACTGCGAGACCAACATCGATACCCATATTTGGACTCTCCATATATGACTATTCCATCGAGCTGCGGTCAATCGTATCCGCGCGGTGGGCGAATCCTAATGTTAATATTAATCTTAGTGTTAATGTGAATCTTAATCTTAACCCTTCACTTATCGCCATGGTGATGGCAGGAGGAGGGTGAGCATCCTAGGCTGGCGACTGCGTCGGCGCGGTCGCCTGATATTGCTATGTAAACTCGGACACCTAGCTGGCACGTTCCCACGCTGAGCTAGGTTGTGCCAACGCGACGTGAGTCCTCCCTCGCACTCCCGCGACCAGCCGGCAGCCTTTTGTTTACCTGTTTCGTTGAGCGTTTTCTCAAGCGACAACAACGCGCGTGTTTGCGGGCGATGTGTGCGCGGTGGCTAGCCACGACAGCAACTCGCTCTGTGACGATGACGCTAGCCGTAAGCACGTAGATCCAACCCATTAAGAGCAGCTTGAGTTGCAGATGGTGGCGTACTAGTAGCAGATAATTCAGCTGCTAATTAGTGTTTAAACGTTCGAGAGCGGTAATGTTTCCAGGCGGAGACTGCGGCGATTCTTCATGCTAATATGCTAGAATATTCTAGGTGGAGATTTCCCTTGGCTGTAGGCAGTGTACGCGTGCCGTGTAACCGTATCGTCACGGGTAGCGTGAGAAAGCGCAACATTATTCTTAACTCTAGCGATAGGAAAGAATTCCAGATATCAAACTTTTCAAGCGTTCAAACTTCTAAATTTGATGCCTAGATTTGACTGCTATATCTTTATTAATAATTATATATATTACACGCATATGTGAGTCTCAGTGTCGTAACTATAAGTGTAATACCAGAGCAACCTGACAATAGTAGTAGGTGTTACGTAGCAACATAATACTAAATAGTTTGGTTGCACTGCGATGTATATTGTGAATAAGATGATATCGCCACGCTGGCCCAAACATCGTCTCAGCTCCCGTCATCGCTCCGACAGAACAAAGCCGGACGTAGGAAGGTTTTCGCGTGTAAGCCGATATTATATGTACCGCGGCACATGTGCTAAGCTACTAGCGTTTTACGTGTGAAATACGACTATAATGGGGAGAATAATGAGAGTTGTTTTCTTACGCCGATCGCATGTTCTTAACATATTTCCACCACATGTGGCGAACGACTTTCAACCTAAATATACCAGTGCTCGATGCATATGTAACCAGCAATTGAGGCGAAGTATACCTGCTTAATATGTACGGTAGCAATACGCTCATTAAAAGCTGTCACACGAGCGCACATGTGCTAAATATGTTCACACGCATATTGCTAAGTTGCTCCCATATTTCGCCCGAAGGTTGCCGGGTATATATATATATATATATAGTAACCCGGTACGTGACACTTGAATCGTCGTAGTTTATTGTATGGTAAACGCACGCGACTAACACTACTGGCACACACACACATCAGTACGGGTCGGTATAAAATTGATGCACTTTACATGTCCTAAATCTGTTATCCGATCATAATATTATATAGCAGCACAAGCGGACGAAGTACAATTATATTAATATATTTATAAAGTTAGAAAGTCAGTTTCAAAACGGAAGTCAGAATGTATTGACAGGCCGACCGCTTAATTGACAATACAAGCATTTCTGTGCTCAACGTTCGTTTAGCTGTGTAACGAGTATTTACCACTTTTTTCTCTTTCACCCTATCTCTTCTACATTCCGCTCCTCCTCTCTCTAGTCTCACTTTAGTCTTCTCTCTACTCAGAGTCTCCCCGTCTCTAACAATTCTTCTCTCTCTCTTTGTTCTTCTCATTCTCTCTCTTGTTTCCTCCACCTCTCTCACTCGTATCCCCTCTCGCTGTCATTCCCCCCCCCCCCGTTATCCCCCATTTTCTCTATTCATAATATTTCGTCCACGCGCTAAACATAAGTGCAGACTCCAGCATGTTTCCAACAACATG
>NW_014577609.1:85514-87481 GCF_000485595.1 Priapulus caudatus
CACACACACACACACACACACACACACACACACACACACACACACACACACACACACACACACACACACACACGCACACGCACGCACCGATGTACTTATTAAACTCTAAAACACTAGTTTGTCGGAGTCCGAGCGGTGCACGTTGTGGCGCATTGTTTCATCGCGGGTGAAGGCGGAAGAGATGCGGTGATGAAAGTTGCGTTTATTGCACCGTATTGTTTGCATCGGGCTGCGCATGACAGGTGCAAAACACGGAGACGCCGCCTCCGCCGCCTCACCCGCGCATGCAGCAGACGATTCGAGCTCATATAACGACCGCGAAGCATATTTTGCGTAGATGCAAGAAATTCGATATTTGATGTCTTCCGCGTGGGACGGAAGCGATTGTTTTTTATATCGTTGTTTTTTGCATCGGTTGAATGTATTGCCGGACCAGCGGTCCTTTATGGCCGGACGCTGGTCACGCCCCCCGCCGCAGCGGAATCACCGCTCGATAGCATAAAACAGTCAAACAGTAAATAACCAGAAACGAGAAAGAAATGGGAACACGGGCCGAAGCGCGTGCGTTTACGAGCTCTCAAATCTACGTCTAAATATAATATATCGTGGCCTTTTTTCAATTGGCGTAACGTCGATGCTCGCAAGTTGTGACGACTATTGAACTTCGCACTTGAAACGACACATGGCGTGGCATCTACAACAATAATTTACCGTAAACTAAATTGAAACAAGAACTACATTTTGCATGTCGTAGCGAAATTAATATATTAAATAATATTTATTTTTTAAAACATGATTTATATATTTATTATACTGTATATTTTTTTGCAGATGGCGGATGGTTTATTCCTCCCGGTGGCGCCCTCTGTCCGCCTCCTGCACATCACCCGTTGCAGACGAGCCACAACCCACTCGGTCTGTCCGTGAATGCTTACTGCGACAGAAACCGCACGTACGGCAGTCATCGAACGGGTCCATACGCCCGCCCCCAGCGTAGCAACTCACCTGTCTACGGTAAGCAAGCACGATGGTGGTCCGATGAACAGATCATATACATACGCGATGGTTGATCTAATAGCTGTGATATGACGGTTTGCGTTTTACGGCGTGCAATTATGCGCGATTACCCAGAAAACTGCTGACAATGTTCAAGAACGTTCTTGTGTTGTGCAAGCAGCGGTAAAATGCGGTTAAATCGGGAAACGCGTATCACATTATCGGAGCCATTAAGTAGGGGTTATACGAGCAACGCATATTACAGTCCTGTTTCGATTTCGATACAGAGTAAGCGCAAATGCGCACGCATGCGCGTACACGCCGCGCACGTATACACGCCGCAAGCATTGTAGCAGCACAGCAAGTTACGATGTATCAATGACGCACGCATGCGCGTACACACCGCGTGCATTGTGGCAGCACAGCAAGTTACGATGTATCGATGACGCACGCATGCGCGTACACACCGCGCGCATTGTGGCAGCACAGCAAGTTACGATGTATCGATGACGCACCCATTGCACGGCGCGGCTTTATGTGACGCGATTATGTTCTTTGTTCAGTCATTAAGCGAGCAATAACACGCACAGCGTAGCTACGCGCCTGCTCGTAGAACAAACGCAACGTAACTGTGCAAATATGCCGTTAATCGTATGCCGCGATCAAAGAACGCTGTTCCAACATAGGACGACATTTCCCGCGGACGATAGCAAAGGGGAAGGTGGGTGGTGATGGCTGGCTACCTCATCCCCTCAGAGCATACTGAACAATAAACTATAGGATGCGCGCAGTAGACGGCGTGAGGGTATAGGAACGGGTCACATTCCTCACACTGTGCTTATGCACCGATTTGCCACACACACACACACACACACACACACACACACACACACACACACACACACACACACACACACACACACACACACACACACACACACACACACACACACACACACACACACACACAC
>NW_014577609.1:87652-89351 GCF_000485595.1 Priapulus caudatus
ACACACACACACACACACACACACACACACACACACACACACACACACACACGTCAACACTTATAAACACGAACGTACACACGAACGCACAGACGCACACGATTTATTGCAGAAGCGGTCACACACGTACCGCCAACCAACTGTACACGCGCACATCGTACTAAGCTATAACATACACGTATATAAAGCATACAAGTAGCGCGCGCCACGCACCAATTTCCTGCTCCATTTGTTGTCGTCTTTCGCGCCGTGGACTCGTACATATAACCGCTGCAGGATGAAGAGCGCACGCACAGCCGGCGGACATTGCGCTGGCTGGTATTGTCGTGCGGCGCTCCGACATCGGCGGCTTGTAATTTGCGCGGGACAGTAATACGCTGCCCTGTTAGCGCGGGCTCACGCGGCGCGCGTCGACACCGCCGATCACGTGACATCCCCGCGCCGGCCGCCATGTTGGCCGGGTTAACGGCAGCTAGAGAACGAAACGTCGCGCGCGTTTTTTTATGATCCCTTCTATAAAAAAGTGAACTGCCACGGCGAGGTACGCCTTCGAAGTTAGCTTGCGCGCGGAGATTAGACCTAATAGTTCCCCCCGTGTAGTATAAAGTCTGAGTCATCTTGTGCTGCTGCTGGGGGAAGGGGTAGCGGGGGGAGGGCGTCACTCGGGTGACAAGTGTGGCAGCGGCGGCGGGCCGGCGTTCGTCAACTTCATCATCAGCGGTAGAGTGACAAGTGTGCCGGTGATGTGACAACTCCCACGCTGCCATCACGCTGTCCGATTGCCGAGCATTATTGTCACACTGCATGTCACAAACGTGTGTGTCGTCATGGTAGACGTCACAATTGCCGTGATACATGCAGAGTTTCACTGGTTATCGTTTTCGCGCGATTAATGTTGAATGTGCTTCAGGGGAACGGATTTTAATATTAATTTGAAATTTGAAGCGGTAAATTGGTCGCCAAAAAAATAATTGTTTGTTTCTTGAAGATGGGAATTGAGAACTTTGAGTTTGCGTCGCTGGTTTAAACAGTGGCCGAGTCAGAATGATTTTTTAACAACATTGACGTTTGACTTTTGGCGAAAATTGAGAAAAAAAGGTTTAGAATTTCTTTGGCCCAGCGCAATAAAATAATTACCGCAACAAAAGTGTTACACAAACGACAACGAATAACAAACACACACAAAATAACACAAAGCGAAACAATATCACGACTATAGAAATAATTAAACAAATACTTAATTATCTATAAAATTTCTTTTTACTTTTTATCTCTAGGTAACTACACGCGTGACGTCACAGCCTCGGACAGCGCTCAGTCGATGCCACAGCAGTGGACGGTGACGTCACAGACTCTCGTGCCGACCATGCCTACGTCATCGATGAACAGCCCGGTCAATCTCAACAGCTCGTGTCAATACATGTGGCCACTGACGTCGTCCTCGTCGAATCAGTCCGCCTGCAGTTACTCTCAGTACGTGCAAATACACATATAACTGTATACGTCTGTGCGCGTGCAATTACATATGACTGCATACATCAAAAAGAGGGTTCCTTCAATGATTTATCAGTATTTAGTGACAGGTTTAGATGCTCGTCTTACCGTGTTTATGCCCGCGTGTGTGTGTGTGTGTGTGTGTGTGTGTGTGTGTGTGTGTGTGTGTGTGTGTGTGTGTGTGGTGTGTGTGTGTGTGTGTGTG
>NW_014577609.1:89361-95233 GCF_000485595.1 Priapulus caudatus
TTACCGTGTTTATGCCCGCGTGTGTGTGTGTGTGTGTGTCGTGTGTGTGTGTGTGTGTGTGTGTGTGTGTGTGTGTGTGTGCGTGCGTGCGTGCGTGCATGTGTGTGTGTGTGTGTGTGTGTGTGCGTGTGTGTGCGTGCGTGCGTGTGTGTGCGCGCGTGTGTGTATGTCTTTAATTCTCGATGCGATTGTTAGTAACCTGTGCGGTTGCGTGTGTCTTCTGCAGGATGTCACAGACGCAGAACGCGCTGCCACCAGCGTTCATCGCTAGCAGCGGCGGCATGAAGGAGCTGGGTGGCCACGCGACGGCCACCTACCATGCTGACACGCCGCTACACGAGCAGCAGCAGCAGTACGCTGACACGTCCCCGCAGCGGCGTGACAACCACGGCTGGAGCCCCCTCACGCCGCCCACCATGTAGGGCAACGTCCACGGCCCCCGCCAGCTATAGCTTATATATATACTATACGCTACAACTATATATGTGGATATGTATAGCTATCTATCCTCCCGCTGTATATCTGTTTCTCTGTTTGTGTGTGTGTGTGAATGTATGCCTCTCAATCTATGACTGTTTTTCTCGCAAGCAGACACACTATCTCTGTGTGTTGCTTTATCTCGCTCACTCTCTTCTTCTCTTTCGCCCGATCTCTTTTTCTCTATCCTTCTCTCTCAGTTTCCCCCCTCTCTCTCTCTCTCTCTCTCTCTCTCTCTCTCTCTCTGTCCGTCTCTGCCGCTCTCTTTCTCTCTCTCTCTCTCTCTCTCTCTCTCTCTCTCTCTCTCTCTCTCTCTGACCCTGACTCTGGCTATCTACGTATATATCCTTCCCTATTTCGTCGTCTCTATATCTATCGCAATATTTCTTGCCATCACTTTTCTTCTCTCTTCCCTACCTTGTCTCTCACTTCCCCGAGAGAGGCTTGCTCTGTGAATACGCATGTTATCGCTCGTGATTGTCCGTTGTTATGTATATAGTATCCGTTCGATATGTTACGCGAAATCGCTCGCGGCAACGTGATACCGGGAGAGAGGTGTCAGTGCCGTAAAGGGTGCGTCCGGTGCTGGGAACAGCCGTGTTTGGTTTGTATGTTAGCGATATCGCTAAGGGAATGTCGCAGTTGCTACTCTTTGCAGAATCTCCATCTCCCGCCACGGTTTACTGTAGATTTCAGCCGTTACCACATTTTTTTCTCAACGACGCAGAACTACAGTGTTTCTCGCCGCACGCCTCACCGTAGGGACCTCATTGTTATTTATCCACTACCCCTACCCCCGCGCCCGCGCACACCTTTACTCTGACAAACAGTTTTTACTGCCGCTTGTGCGAGAGGTGAACTCTCTAGCGGCGGTTGTAGCGCGTGGAGTGGCTACACGTTGCTTGTGTGTACGATGGCGGGGTGTACGGTGCAGCGGGTGACGACAGGCGCACATCAGCTGCCGCGATGCCGACGTAATTGGACCGTAAAATGGCGCGTTAAACACGCGCCATAAAACAATAACTCACCGCCGCTAGCCGCGACGCACAGCGGCGATTGCTCGAATTAATCATAACTAATTTTAGCACGAGAATCGTCGCCCCTGCTGCGATCGACGCGCCACGGTGCGGTCGCACGTCCGTCGCCCATTTGCATATGCGATTTCTTCCCCCCGCTTGCCCCCGCGCTAGCTATCGCTGTTACGGGTGTCAGAAAACACTGCGTGTATCCGAGGCAGCCGCTATATGCATGCGATGGTCGTAAAACCGTCTTTATCATGAAGATTTGCAAACGCGCACACACACATCATACACGCACGCACATGCACGCACACGGTGTGGGTGGGGGGAAGTCGTCGGCACGGGTCGTCCTTCCGTCGGCGGGAAACATAAACGCATTCTTTACTGACGGCAATATAAAGAGGTTAGACGAAATTACCGTCGCTCCATCGTCACGTCGGCCGCCTGCCGACGTTCTATCGGCCATCTATCGCCCCTATAAATAACGAACCGCGAGTATATTAACTGTCAGCCGCCAATATTGAGGAACAATGCCGAGCAGAATTATATGTTCGCGGGTTTCCGCTCTATAGCATGAGCGCGTATAGCTGCACGCACGAAGCGGTGAGAGCACGAGATCACCTATAGGGCCGAACATATCGCGAGTTCTTCTAGAAAAGTCACAACCACTGTTAGTTATAACTCAAGATTTACTTTCCACGTAATGCTAAACTTTTCGCAACGCTTACTTGTTCGTGCAGGTGACGACTTAGTCATACCGATGTTCGCTTATTCGTGTGTATTGTATGATGAGTTGCTCGTAATCGTTCTGCAGTTGATCGTACGGGCGAAAAGTCACTTGTTTCCGTATGTACTGAGTTCAAGAGGCGGAGTTTTTGGCAGCGTACGACATATTTAACGATCTACGATATGATCCAATATAAACTATATAATACCGAGTTTTATAACAAAATATGTATGAGCCGACTGCCTGAATGAGATACTATGGGTGTCCTCGGCCCATACGATTGTTACTGTGTAATTAAATGCGAGGACTGGTCTATGGTGTGCACCTGTCGTAGCCTGCAGCGGCCGGACAGGTGGTAAATACGGTGCGGATTTAAATTGATAGCGCGAGCACACAAGTACGTCCACATCTCTCACGTTTTTAATGTGTAACTTCATACAATTCTCGTCGAAAGTTATTGTTGATTCGTGAATCTCTAGTGTATGTTTATGCGCATCGCGTCAGTTAAAGAGGCAATTTCTGCATTTCCGTGCGCCGCAATTTTTCCGTTTATACACTGTTTTAGAACGTTTTACAACACCATATGTGGGTTTCGCAGACGCCAATCTTTGGTAAAACATGCTGATTACTATGTAAAAATTACATTGGCTGCACTGTTCTGCACCGCCGCATACGTAGAGGAGGACTAGTTTAAACTGTGTGCTGTATATTATAGTTTGTGTATTTATACCTAGCGCGATTTCATGTTTGTAAATAATCAAGTAATGTTTTCCGATGAGTTTTTTGTATCTCGTTTTAATATTATGTAGAAGTAGAGTAAATAAAACAAGATTTAGTTAAACATATACGTCGCTGTTATACGTTTTGTACTACTTCATTTCATTTCATAATGGCAGTATTGAGGTTTAGAGCCTCCACGAAAAAAAGTGTTAAAACGACTCAAAAACATCGAAAAATGAATACATTTAGACAAATCTAATCTCACCTGTCAGCGTATATATCACTGATTACTTCAGCATGAAAATTATTACGAGTTACTGCTGTTATACGCTATAAAACAGAAAATGAACAGCAAACGTGCGTCTGCTATCTGGAGATTCGCGAAAATGTAATTTTCAAACGCTCCCACAAAACAAGCGCACGTAGTTACGTGACGCAAATATTTATAGACAGGTACATATCTAGACTGGTACATATGTAGCCAAAGGTAACATAGTGTAGGGACAGGGTACCTGCCGATCGCATCTGGCGAGATCGAAAATCACGCGCTAGTTTAGTTGACATAATTATGTAAACAAATTTAACTTGGAATGCAAGTTGGTGCACGTAATGGTGAAAATAATTATGTGCCAGTGTTTAATGACATGTTAGCCTTACTATATATACATTTAGTGATACGCAAGGAGTACCGGTAAGTATCAGAACAGTCGAGAAAATATGAAAACAGTTGGAGGAAAACATTTGACAATCTTATTGACACATTTCGTGGCTCGGATGACCACGTAAAATGGATGTTCGTATACGATAAGGCTACAACTAGGTCCAGCCCTACCAGATTCTGGTTGCTCCAAGAAACGGGCTACCTACACCCTGGATTGAGTACTAAAAAAAGTTGTACAGTACACGTTATCAAGTGGAATGGTATATATACCTTTGACGTAAAACAAGCTACCTATTTGAAACCAAACGAATGAACAGCGAGAACGTTTGACATTCAAACGGTGGATTCGCGACCACTACGGGTGGTCGGATTCCCCGGACTCATTCAGCCTCTAATGAGTAACAAAAAAAACAAAAACAAAAACAAATTTAATTTGGCAATATTTAATTTGTCGAATGACTCGTACTATTTGCTCCAGCACGAATAGAAGAACCTATTTCGTTTACATCTTAAACAAAGCTTAAACCGTGTTAGTTGCTCCTATTATAATTTCATATCATGCGGAATATTATGAGTAATATATAAGATGAACGTCCGCATATATGCTCTCTCCCATCTCGCTCCCTCCTTCCCCACCCCATCTCTCTGTCCCCCCTCTCTCTCTCGCTATATAGATAGTGGTATATATATAGTATCTTACATACCTTTATATTCCTCGTGCGCAGATGTTAGCCTGGATCAATGGCAGGGCGGAGCATATATGGTTGAATCATATGCTCCCCACATCGGTGGCAGTTCGTCACCTTGTTCATCTTTGAGTTGCTTGAACGGAAAACGCATCTGAGGCCATTATTTGCTTGCCCAATGTGGACTGGCCACCTTGGACAGGAAAGAGAAAAGAAACTCTTCACAGGCCATGTATAATCTTTTTCGGACGGTTCATCTCCGTCGCCAAAGACCAGCTAGTTGCTATCAGTGATGGCGGGCTTGAACTTCCAGAGAAAGTTGCAAAGCAATCGAGCATGTGGCCGAACCATAAACGTTGGCCGAGAAAAAAAAAAGCAACGTCATGGTAGACCAACCATTTGCCAACCTGTGAAGACATGCCAACCGCAGCCATACGCCAGAACCGTTGCCCAACGTCATGTAGCCAACACATTTGCCAACTGTGACCGGTCCATGCCAGCACCATCAAAGCACCATACGCACAACGTAGCCCAAGACTCATAGGCAAGCAAACCATTTGCGAAAGTAGCCTCATGCCAACCCCAGAATACATAACCAACGTTGGCCCACAACGGATCATGAAGCAATCAATACCACTTGCCTAAACAGTGACGCATGCAACCATACGCGCCACACGTTGGCCGAACGTCATGTAGCCACCAACTTGCCGACCCTAAATGCAACTCGTTAGCGCGAGGACGAGCGAATGCTGCAACGCGGCGGGTCTGCGTCGAGCCGACTGCGCGCGTCGCATCCCCACGCGCTCCTCTGCTTCGACGCGCCGCGCACTTGCGTCGACGGCGGCGCGGACCGCGCGCTTGGGCGGTGCGGCTAACAGGACGCTCAGACGTTGCTGTCGTCGGTCCGCGGCGCTGGCCCGCGGCGTCGTGGCGCGCGCGTTCCCCGTCGCAGCCGGCCGCCCGCGTGCCGACTGTAGCCAGAGTGCTCCAAAGCGCGAGATCGAAGCCGCTGGGCGGCGGGGTTCAAGCGCGGTCGGGCGGGCACAAGCTCGGAGGGCCCGCAGTACCAGCTCATCGTCCGTGAGCGCGGCGTCATGACAACGAGGAGGAGTACGAGGCGGCTAAGCAAGGTGGGAATCTCCGTGCGCATTCCTAGCAGCAGCCACCGCTCGTACCTGCCGTGACGCCCTCGACTCACCTTACTCCGCGGGGATTCCGAGGACTGTATATATACCGAAGACCGAGCGAGCAAGAGTCGAATCATATCAATAACCATTGCAGTGTATATATACTAAAAACTGTAAAGTGAGTCGCATCATATCGATTCTGTCGGCGGCCTGTATACTGGACGACGGAGAAGTGAAGGTCGTTCATATGATAACACGGCAGTGTACGTATATTCTAAGAAAAAAACAGTAAGAGTGAGTCAATCATATCAATACATTCCAAGCCAGTGTATACGGAAAAGCAGAAGAAAGGAGTGAGAGTTGATCATATCGATAGCTCGGTACAGCGGATTGCAGTGGAAAAATGTAAAACGACTTTACGATCACCAGGGTAAGGTTTCGCACCGGGAAGACGG
>NW_014577609.1:95258-100425 GCF_000485595.1 Priapulus caudatus
CTAGCGCCAATCGTTATAGCGTTTGATGATATATACTTACGTTGCTGACGTCAAGCGCCGCGCTCGCGGAAACGCGAATCGATAGCTTATGGCGCGGTATCATTCAGTGAAATATTACTGTTATTATAGTAGTATGATGCCTTAGGAAACACATCGCGAAATTTTGATCTCAGATCTTCGCATTAACTAGCGCCTTATTCTGCGCGCGCGTAGGCAGACGTGTTAGGACAGATAAAGGTAGTAGTATTGACGGTATACGTTAGCTTGCCGAGGAGCCGTCGAAGCAGTGCCCTTGATTCGCGGCGCTGGCGCGGCGGAGTCGCGAAGGCACCACGGAGCCTCCTTCAAAGTGGCCGCATGGCCAATCACACGTATAAAAGCCATTTTAGACCGCCAACACGACTCAGGCCTAATAAAACGCGGCGGTTTTTAGTAGCGTCTGTCTATGGCACGGCCATACCTTTGCGTCTGCCAGTCTGCAGCCGCCCGGCGCGCGGCACAAACACACACAGCACGCGCGCGCACACACACACCACACACACACAACACACTACGCACACCACACGCGCACACACACATACACACACAACCACACGCACACACGGCCGCACACACACATACAACACACACACACACACACACACACACACACCACACACACACACACATACACCACACACACACACACACACACACACACAAACACACACCACACACACACACACACAACACACACACACACATATTATAATATATATGCTTAGGTATTGAAACCAACTTGTCTGGACCCTCTGCATGACCTTGGGGTGGCGAAACCTAGACAAAAAGCGACTGACAGTTCTTTCTCAGGTTGCACCAGCCCCAATCTCGGTGCTGCAGCTCGTCAGGTGTAACTGTGAGAAATCAAAGTGTTCGCGAAGGTGCTCATGCAGAGGAAACAATGTGGTCTGTACCGAACTTTGCAAATGTGGTGGGAAAAGCGACAGCTGTACGAACATTACACCACCAATGATTGGCGAAGATCTAGAAGATGATTGAAGCAATGACAACTAGTAACTCCTGATTCATACATGTAGCATTGTCGTACCTTTAAAAAAAAATATCCATTTTCAACTTATAAATTAAATTTTATATTGAACTACATCTTCTACATTATTTCTCTTAAGTGTTTTGGAGGATGGTAAAGAGTGTTCCAATCATAAATACGTTGTTATTATTGGAATCCTCATATGGCAACTGAAAACATATGGTTAGACACCAAAAAAATCTTCCAATGTCCATTGGTACAAACGTATGACATTTTACGTAGAAAAAGCCTGAAATATAGTGGCCATCTTAGATTTGTGCTATTTTGGAGTATATCGAGTGCTCTAATTTTGTTTCCAATGAATCTTTGATTCCTTTATATGAGTTTAAATAAAATAGAATAAATATTGTATGACATTTGAATGAATAGTTATGGTTTATTGGCAATTATTAAAAAAAAGAAGATTTTCCGTGATGGCCATTTTGAAATTCAAAATGGAGGCCCTAAATGTTAATGGAAAAACTGGCACCCATTTTTTTCTTAATCAGTGAAGTTTCTAGATGTGTTTAGACATGAGTGCCAAGAATCTACCCAAAAAAATGACAAATCTGGAAAATATTACATAAGCCCATAGACTAATAGGAAACTTGTTAAGATGATACCATGAAAATGCCACATCACCATAGATGTACATCCAAATATTAAGTGCCCTAATGTTTTAAATTAAATTTTAACCTAACTTTAACTTTAAAACTTATTCTTATCTCTCTAGAGAATTCACATTAGAATGTAATAAATTCTTAGACAACTTTAAGAATTGTTTAGGGTTCTTGTATTATTGTATTGTTTATTTAGCTAAGGTCTGAAGAACTGTAAATCTCATTGGTTGTGTTTTTGGCACTTAAAATTCTATTTTTTACTAGAATAAATGTATACTGTTGTGTATCAAATGAATGTTTTCAGGTGCTTGCTTGAGCTTCTTGATTTGATCATAGTTGAATAAAAAACAGATCTATTGAGTTTCCATTGAAACTAGACGTGTCTTTCCACTTAATCATAGAATTAGGATTAAGAATATAATAATAATAATAATAATAATAATATTTAATTCACACCACTACCAATTACAAAAAATCTTATTACAACAAATTTTATTAAACTGTAACCATTTATTTACTTCTGAAATGCCGCTGTTCCTCTTGTATCATATACGAATGTGATACGAGTGGACCGCATTTTACAGAGTCCCTTTACCGCTATTACAGCATAGGTGTATAGGTTATAGTTACCGCTATAATAGTATAGGTGTTGTCACTGTTGTACAACAGTAGAAGGCGTCCATGGGCAGCAAGCATGAATAAGCATCGAACAGAAATTAATTAAAAATACTCACACTGTTTCGTCGCATACACAACATACACCTTATTCATGCTAAATAACGACAGATTCATGCTCTATACTTTGCTCGAAACCTTTGCCAGCTCTACGATGCGTATTTCTACAGAGTAGTCGGATCCCGTTTCAAACACAAAAATCACCGACCGATCACTATGTCTACGCCACTTGCTGGAATGGCACAATTACACGACAAGAGCAATCTTACTTCTAATGCTTTCTAGACGTCCACGAGGCATCTAACTTGCGTGCATAATTCAGAGTAGTGCACTCGAGTGCCGAATTTCACACAAAAAAGAGAGGCATTTTTTAGGGGCCAAATAGTGAACAATTTGCGGTGAACAATTTGCGGAGGCTTACTGTTGTATGCGCATGCAGGCACTTGGAACGTCTCAATAAAAAAATTATGGTAAATAAACACGAAATGTATTTACTACCAAAGTCTTTATGTTTCTTTACTCCCTTTCGCCTATTATTTCCGTTAACTTCCTGTAAATGCCGTTCATATGCTCCTCTACAACACATGACACCGCACGCACGCCGCCATACACAAACAACAAGAATAAAGAACTAGGAGCATATGAACGGCATTTACAGGAAGTCATCGGCAATAATACGTGGAAGGGAATATTAAAGAAACATTAAGACTTTGGTAGTAAATACATTTCATGTTTACATACCATAATTTTTGTGTGTGAGACGTTACATGTGCCTGTGGTTGTATCAAGAGCGTATTAAGAAGGTTAAATAATACGCTTCTTGGTTGTATGCACCCTATAGGATACCTCAAGTACTGGACCCCGTGTTTCACAACTAGAAGGCGCCATCTGGCGTCGAATGTGCGTATGATATGCACCATAACAAGTTAATAAATACTACTATAGAATACTGTGGGCAGAAAAGTAACCTCAATAACTTGCCATAACCACGTGCATCAATTTTAAGCCCTTCCTTGCCTCTTTGAACATTTATTAATGAGGGTGATGTAATGCCTCGCTAATCAACCTTTATCGGTCATCATTACAAAAACATAGGTGTTGATATACAAACATATCTATCTTCACCATTACAAATTAATGTCGTTATACAAAATGCTAAGAAATCATTGGTTTGTATCTTGCTTTTTTGTTTATATAAATATTATAGATATTAAGAACGGTTGTGATATCTCTCAACATGGGGTATAGTTGCATCATATAACAGCAAATTGCCCTCAACCTATAAACCTGCAAATATATCCAACCGCACGCAAAAAGAATTCTAACTAGTTTTTTGTCGGCTAGTAAACAATGACAATTCAACTTATATTATCTATGTTGAAAACAAATATATGTTCTCATGAAGTAATATTAAGCCACAGAACCAAACCGTGAAATAATTGCCATATAAATATATCACATTATGTGCATGAAACAGCTGGTGGGCACGCGTTAACGTGTGTAACAAGTGTTTCGTACGAGAAATCTCCTCCCTTCCCCTCTTTACCCACACTCTCCCGACACCACACACGTATTGCGTATCAGTTAACAGCGCCTTTCGCTAATTATTTCGTCTGATGTGAAGCTAATTGCACAGCGCCTTCGTTGAGCTGCTTTTCACTGTGCGCCTGCTAAGGTACCAAGTCTTCATGGCCTGAGACTTGCCTTTCATCTTCGTCTCGCCTCGGTACGTTAGTTCGAACGATGGGTCCCAGTTCTCGGCTTGCATGATGGAACTGAATATAAATATAAATATAAATATAAATATAGGGGTAAATAAATATAAAATAAACATAAATATCAGTGTTGTAGGTCTCGAGGCAAATATAAATATAAAATTAACCATAAATATAAATAGTAAATATAAATAAGATATAAATATAAATATAAATATAAATATAAATATATGACCGAGTCGACCTGATAGTTGATAAAGGTGTAATAGCCCTAGTTACCATAGCACTGCACCACGCATACTTACCTGTAGGAGCTAGCGTTAAAGCCTGCGTTTATGCCGAAGTATCAGAGTAAGCTAGACTACTATAAACACTGCGTACTTATTACTAGCTAATGCGTGCTAGTATACTGAAGTAATCTGATTTGCTGGATGTGGCGGGTTCTCACATTTTCAAACATTTAGAAATGTTTCTTCTTGGTTTAACGTATTTGTGCCATTTTATTCCAACGCACGATCCGTGATACGCATTCAGCTTACTACGTAATCTACGTGACAACTACGTCATCAGCTTACTTGTAAGCATCCTCGGACACGTGATTCGGCCTTCTCTCCCGTCGTCTCCGTGCGGCTCGTCAGGTTGACGGTGTTACCGAAAAGACAGTATCGGGGCTTGCGCTTGCCAACGACGCCTGTCACCACCTCGCCCGAGTGAACGCCTATGGTGAGCTGCGCGAGGCAAATAAAGTTGCAGCTAAAATAAATACTCGCGCTGTATAGCATATGGGCGTAAACGGTGTGTATATACCATCACGAACACATGTGTAACATTTGTTTGTATTCACTCCTGCCATCTCACACACACACACACACACACACACACACAACCACACACACACACACACACACACACACACACACGACACACACACACACACACAAGCAACACACACCAACACCACACACACAACACAACACACACACCACACAGCCTACACAACATATATATATATATCAGTACTATGTTCAAAATGGACCGTAACACCCCTATATACATAACATTATCGGTTTTCCCTCCCCGCGAGTAAACGC
>NW_014577609.1:100450-108578 GCF_000485595.1 Priapulus caudatus
GCCAAAAAAATAATATGTTTGTTTCTTGAAGAATGGAAATTGAGGACATTGATTTGCGTCGCTGTGTTTTAAAACCGTGGCCGAGTCGAGACTTTTTGGCGAGAATTGAGAAAAAAAAGGTTTAAGATTTCTTGCGCCGGCACTCATTTGGCGGCAGCCGCCATAAAACAATTAACCAGCAACAAATAGTGTCTACAAGACCAATGACAACAGAATACAAAGCAGCACACAAAATAACACAATAAGCGAAACAAATATCAACGACTATATAAAAAAAGAAATAATTAAACAAATACTTAATTTCTATGAAAATTTTTTTTTACTTTTTATCTCTAGGTAACTACAACGCGTGACTCACAGCCTGCGACAGCGCTCAAGGTCGATGCCAACAGCAGTGGCGTGACGTCACAGACTCTCGGTGCCGACCATGCCTACGTCAATTCGATGAACGGCGCCGGTCAATCTCCAGCTCGTGTCAATACATGTGGCCACTGACGTCATCGCTCGTCGAATCAGTCCGGCCTCGCAGTTAACTGCTCAGTACGTGGCAAATACATCATATAAACTGTATACGTGCTCAGTGCGGCGTGCAATTACATATATGATACTGCATACATCAAAAAGAGCGAATTCCTTCAATGATTTATCAGTATTTAGTGACAGGTTTAGATGCTCGTCTTACCGTGGTTTATGCCGCGCGCCGGTGCGTGCGTGCGTGCGTGCCATGTGTGTGTGGTGTGTTGTGTGTGTGTGTGTGGTGTGTGGTGTGTGTGATGTGGTGTGTGTGTGTGTGTGTTGTGTGTGTGCTGTGCTGTGGCGTGTGTGTGTGTGTGTGTGTGTGTGTGTGTGCGTGCGTGGGTGCGTGCGTGCGTGCGTGCGTAACGATGTGTGTGTGTGTGTGTGTACGTGCGTGCGTGTGTGTGCGTTCGTGCGTGCGTGCGTGCGTGCATGGTGTGGTGTGTGTGTGGTGTGTGGTGTGTGTGTGTGTGTGTGTGTGTGCAGTGTGACGCGTGCGTGCGTGCAATGTGTGTGTGAATGTTGTGTTGATGTGTGCGTCGCGTGGCGTGCGTGCGTGCATGTGTGTGATGATGTAGTGTAGCTGTGTGTGCGTGCGTCGTGGTGCGTGCGTGCATGTGTGTGTGTGTGTTGTGCGCGTGCACATGTGTGTGTGTGTGTAGTGTGTGGTGTGTGTGTGCGTGTGCGGTGTGCGCTGTGTGTGTGTGTGTGTGTGCGTGGATGTGTGTGTGTGTGTGTGTGTGCGTGCGTGCCGCGCGTGTGTGTGTGTGTGTGTGTGTGTGTGCGTGCATGCATGTGTGTGTGTGTGTGTGTGCGCGTGCGTGCGGGTGTGTGTATGTCTTTAATTCTTCGATGCGATTGTTAGTAACCTGTGCGGTTGCGTGTGTCTTCTGCAGGATGTAACGACGAACACAGAACGCGCTGCACCAGCGTTCATCGCTAGCAGCGGCGGCATGAAGGAGCTGGGTGGCCACGCGACCGGCCACGCTACCATGCTGACACGGCGCCGCTACACGAGCAGCAGCAGCAGTACGCAGACACGTCCGCAACAGGGCGTGACACAACCACGGCTGGAGCCCCCTCACGCCGCCCCACGCATGTAGGGCAACGTCGCACAGGCCCCGCCAGCTATAGCTTATATATATACTAATACGCTACAACTATATATGTGGATATGTATAGCTTCTATATCTCCCTCCCGCTGTATAATCTGTTTCTCTGTTGTGGTGTGTTGTGAATGTATTGCCTCTCAATCTATGACTGTTTTTTCTCGCAAGGCAGACACACTATCTCTGTGTGTTGCTTTATGCTCGCTCACTCTCTTCTTCTCTTTCGCGCCGATCTCTTTTTCCTCTATCTTTCTCTCTCAAGTTTCCCGCCTCTCTCTCTCTCTCTCATCTATCTCTCTCTCTCTTCTCTCTCTTCTTCTCTGTCGCTTCTCTGCCGCTCTCTTCTCTCTCTCTCTCTCTCTCTCTCCATCTCTCTCTCTCTCTCTCTGACCCTGACTCTGGCTATTCTACGTATATATCCTTCCTATTTCGTCGTCTCTATATCTATCGCAATATTTCTTGCATCACTTTTTCTCTCTCTTCCCTAACCTTGTCTCTCACGGACTTCCGCGAGAGAGGCTTGCTCTGTGAATACGCATGTTATCGCTCGTGATTGTCCGTTGTTATGTATATAGTATCCGTTCGATATGTTACGCGAAATCGCTCGCGGCAACGTGATACGCGGGAGAGAGGTGTCCAGTGCGTAAGGGGTGCGTCGCGGTGCTGGGAACAGCCGTGTTTGGTTTGTATGTTAGCGATATCGCTAAGGGAATGTCGCAGTTGCTACTCTTTGCAGAAATCTCCATCTCCCGCCACGGTTTACTGTAGATTTAGCTGCCGTTACCACATTTTTTCTCAACGACGCAGAACTATTCAGTAGTTCTCGCTCGCACGCCTCACTGTGGGACCTCATTTGTTATTTATCTCAAAAAATCACATTATTATACCTCAGTATATTTGCTTATTTATCCACTACCCTAGCCCCGCGCCCGCGCACAGACCTTTACTCTGACAAACAGTTTTTACTGCCGCTTGTGCGAGATGGTGAACTCTCTAGCGGGGTTGTAGCGCGTGGAGTGGCTACACGTTGCTTTGGTGTACGATGGCGGGGTGTACGTCGGTGCAGCGGGTGACGACAGGCGCACAAATCGCTGCCGCGATGCCGACGTAATTGGACCGTAAAATGGCGCAGTTAAACACGCGCCCATAAAACAATAACTAGCCGCCGCCAGCTAGCCGACGCACGCACAGCGGCGATTGCTCGAATTAATCATAACTTATTTTAGCAGACAGCAAATCGTCGCCCTGCTGCTGCGATCGACGCGCCACGTGGCGGGTCGCAGCGTTCAGTCGCCCATTTGCATATGCGATTTCTTCCCGCCCGCTTGCCCCGCGCTAGCTATCGCTGTACGGTGTCAAGAAAACACTGCGTGTATCCGAGGCAGCCGCTTATAGTGCATGCGATGGTCGTAAAACCGTCTTTATCATGAAGATTTGCAAAACGCGCACACACACCATCATACACGGCACGCACATGCACGCACACGGTGTGGGTGGGGGAAGTCGTCGGCACGGGTCGTCCTTCGTCGGCGGAAAACATAACGCATTCTTTACTGACGGCAAATATAAAGAGGTTTAGACGAATTACCGTCGCTCCATCGTCACGTCGGCCGCCTGCCGACGTTCTACTCGCCATCTATCGCCCCTATAAATAACGAACGGCCGCGAAGTATATTAACTGTCAGCCGCCAATATTGAGGAAGCAATGCGGAGCAGAATATATGTTCGGCGGTTTCGCCTCTATAGCATGAGCGCGTATAGCTGCACGCACGAAGCGGTGAGAGCACGAGATCACCTATAGGGCCGAACATATCCGAGTTCTCTAGAAAAGGTCACAACCACTGTTAGTTATAACTCAAGATTTACTTTCCCACGTAATGCTAAACTTTCGCAACGCACTTACTTGTTCGTGGCAGGTGACGAACTTAGTCATACCGATGTTCGCTTATTCGTGTGTATTGTATGATGAGTTGTTGCTCGTAATCGTTCTGCAGTTATCGTAGCGGGCGAAAAGTCACTTGTTTCCGTATGTACTGAGTTCAAGAGGCGGAGTTTTTGGGCAGCGTACGACATTTTAACGATCTACGATATGATCAATATAAACTATATAATACCGAGTTTTATAAAAAATATGTATGAGCCGACTGCCTGAATGAGATACTATGGGTGTTCGCTCGGCCCATACGATTGTTACTTGTGTAATTAAATGCGAGGACTGGTCTATGGTGTGCACCTGTCGTAGCCTGCAGCGGCCGGACAGGTGGTAAATACGGTGCGGATTTAAATTGATAGCGCGAGCACACAAGTACGTCCACATCTCTCACGTTTTTAATGTGTAACTTCATACAATTCTGTGAAAGTTATTGTTGATTTCGTGAATTCTAGTGTATGTTTATGCGCATCGTCGCTCAGTTAAAGAGGCAAATTCCTGGCATTTCCGTGCGCCGCAATTTTTTCCGTTTATACACTGTTTTAGAACGTTACCAACACCATATGTGGGTTCGCAGACGCCAATCTTTGGTAAAACATTGCTGATTACTATGTAAATAATTACTATGGCTGCACTGTTTTCTGCACCGCCGCATACGTAGAGGAGGACTAGTTTAAACTGTGTGCTGTATATTATAGTTTGTGTATTTTATCTAGGCGCGATTTTCATGTTTTGTAATATAATCAAGTAATGTTTTCCGATGAGTTTTTTGTATCCTGTTTTAATATTATGTAGAAGTAGAGTATAATAAAACAAATTTAGTTAAACATATATCTGCTGTTATACGTTTTGTACTACTTCATTTCATTTCATAATGGCAGTATTGAGGTTTAGAGCCTCCACGAAAAAAAGTGTTAAAACGACTCAAAAACATCGAAAAATGAATACATTTAGACAAATCTAATTCACTTGTTCAGCGTATATATCACTGATTACTTCAGCATGAAAATTATTACGCAGTTACTGCTGTTATACGCTATAAAACAGAAAATGAACAGCAAACGTGGCGTCTGCTAATCTGGAGATTCGCGAAAATGTAATTTTCAAACGCTCCCACAAAAAGCGCACGTAGTTACGTGACGCAAATATTTATTAGACAAGTAACATATCTAGACTGGTACATATGTAGCCAAAGGTAACATAGTGTAGGACAGGTACCTGCCGATACGCATCTGGCGAGATCGAAAATCACCGCGCTAGTTTAGTTGACATAATTATGTAAACAATTTAACTTGGAATGCAAGTTGTGCACGTAATGGTGAAAATAATTATGTGCCTAGTGTTTAATGACATGTTAGCCTTACTATATATACATTTAGTGATACGCAAGGAGTAGCCGGTAAGTATCAGAACAGTCGAGAAAATTATGAAAACAGTTGGAGGAAAACAATTTTGACAATCTTATTGACACATTTCGTGGCTCGGATGACCACGTAAAATGGATGTTCGTATACGATAAGGCTACAACTAGGTCGCAGCCCTACCAGATTCTGTTTGCTCCAAGAAACGGCTAGCCTACACCCTGGATTGAGTACTAAAAAAAAGTTGTACAGTACACGTTATCAATGTGGAATGGTATATATACCTTTGACGTAAAACAGCTACCTGTATTTGAAACCAAACGAATGAACAGCGAGAACGTTTGACATTCAAACGGTGGATTCGCGACCACTACGGGTGGTTCGAATTCCCCGGATCATTCAGCCTCTAATGAGTAACAAAAAAAACAAAAACAAAAACAAATTTAATTTGGCAATATTTAATTTGTCGAATGACTCGTACTATTTGCTCCAGCACGAATAGAAGAACCTATTTCGTTACATCTTAACAAAGCTTAAACCGTGTTAGTTGCTCCTATTATAATTTCATATCATGCGGGATATTATGAGTAATATATAAGATGAACGTCCGCATATATGCTCTGCTCCCATCTCGCGCTCCCTCCTTCCCACCCCATCTCTCTGTCCCCCCTCTCTCTCTCTGGCCTATATAGATAGTGGTTATATATATATAAGCATATATATTAATATATATATGTGTGTGTGTGTGTTGTGTGTGTGTGTGTGTGGTGTGTGTTTGTGTGTGTGTGTGTGTGTGTGTGTGTGGTGTGATGTGTGTGTGTGTGTGTGTGTGTGTGTGTGTGTGTGTGTGTGTTGTGTATGTGGTGTGTGTCGCCGTGTGTGCGTGTGTTTGTGTGTGTATGTGTGTGTGTCGCGAGTGGTGTGCGTAGTGTGTTGTTGTGTGTGTGTGATGTGTGCGTGGCGCTGCGTGTGTGTGTTTGTGCCGCGCCCGGGCGGCTGCAGACTGCAGACGCAAAGGTATGGCCGTGCCAAGACAGACCACACAAAACCCCGCGTTTTATTACCGAGTCCTGTTGGCGGCTAAATGGCTTTTATACGTGTAGTTGGCGCATGCGGCACTTTGAAGGAGGCCCGTGTGCCTTCGGCGACCCCGCCGCCCAGCGCGCGAATCAAGGGCACGCTTCGACGGCTCCTCGGCAAGCTACGTATACCGTCATCTACTACCTTTATCTGTCTACACGTCTGCCTACCGCGCGCAGAATTAAGGCGCTAGTTAATGCGAGATTCTGAGATCAAATTTCCGATGTGTTTCCTAAGGCATCACGTAATAATAACAGTAATATTTCACGATGATACGCGCCTAGCATATCGATTCGCGTTCCGCGAGCGCGCGCGTGACGTCAGCACTAAGTAATCATCATCAAACGCTAACGATTGGCTAGAGTAGGCACGATAAACATACGGGTGCGGCATATTATATATACACGCACACATGTACACACACACAGGAATGCTAATAACAGATAAGGGGATACGTAAACGTAAGGTAGTAGCTATACGCGGAGACTGACTTCGCAGGTGGGCAACGCCGCATTCTCAAGTACGCCAAAAAGTTTCTAAGAAATGGTTTAGTGAAAAGCTTTGGGAAATCACAGCAGAAGACCGTTTTAGAGGAACATATATAATTATAAATGGTCCCTATCACCTCCAAAGCAGATAACAGGCATAGATACTTCCGTTTATGTCACTCCTTTATAGTGAGTTTGAATCGAAAACAAGGCTTTGTACGCAACAAAGATTTTAATGAAACAATTACTATTAAACATTCAAATGTGGAATCAGCCTTCCCTCGAGATTGACCGGCAAATTACTAAACTTATAGAATAATAAAATACATAATAAAACGGACGTGTTTATTCTGTATTTTTGATAATGTAGCAGCTTAGTATTATTGGGATAAATTACGATTATTAGGATCAATAAAATGGCGATTGCCGATAGAAGTCGAACAACTTCCACGCGAATGCACACGTCGTGCGGCGACACAATAGCTGAGGTGACCAATATTGCATCGATTCGCACCCAATTACAGCCACCCCTATACGCGTACGTGCGCGGACCACCGTGGGAGAAAGGGACGGCGGCCACTGCAGTTACGTAGGCGCCTCTTGTTGCGGCCTATCAGGGAGTGAATTTGTCGCCGTGTCTTCTGTGCGTGTAATGGAATCGGAGTTGTCATGAATGCGCCGTAAATACCCCGTAAAACACGTCGTCAATACCTTGTAAAGCTATAGGTAAACAAGCGGCAATCGGCAGTCGTTGGCTTGCAATGCCGTATTGAAATAGACAATTGTATTTCGTAATCGGCTACACGGTCTCTTTGATGTGCCGCCGGCTCGCGAATCGCGCGCTCTGTGTGGCTAATGATTTCCATCCGCCTCGACCATGACCATATATGGCGCACGGGTACAGAACAGTCGTAAAAAGGCGTGCGACCATTGCCGAGAACAACTCTAGTACAATATCAACAGGTAGCAATTAAACGCCATTGCAAACGACCTGGCCGCCGTCTCGCCGACACTCAATGACTACGATGACCAAGTCTCTCCCGTAGTAACAGTAGGGCTCGTGTGTGGCCCGCTTATAGCGCCATCTATCGCCTGTAATCGGCCAACTCATTACTAATCGCAATATATAATATTTTGTGTAATATAAATTATACCAGGGCATGCTTGTTTAAAATGCGAGAATACAGCAGGTGGTAATATTTCCGTCACGAATATAGACTTTTAGTAGTAGGAAAAGCAATGGCCAGAGATGTATAAAAATTCTTAGAAGTGTTGAGACTAATGTAAATAGATTGATATTGTTGTAACATATCATTATTAATATATCATAATAATAGGCGCGTTCACACAGAAGAAAAACCGCGATGCTAATCGCGATGAAATACCGAGATAATTGTGTCGTTGTTCACACAGCCGAATAATCGCGCTAATCGCCGAGCGGGATAATTCTATTAATCGAACTGCGCATGCTCACTGCCGGAATGATGCTCGCTGCGCATGCTCACTGCTCACTCGCTTGGAATGATGGGATAGAAAATACCGGGATTATTTGCGCGAGCGTTCACACACGCAAATAATCGCGCTAAAATACCGGGATTATTTGCGCGAGCGTTCACACACGCAAATAATCGCGCTAATTCCAAA
>NW_014577609.1:117086-123626 GCF_000485595.1 Priapulus caudatus
AGAGAGAGAGAGAGCTATAGAGAGAGAGTGGGTGGGCCCGAGAGAGACAGAGAGACAGGGCAAGCGAGAAGGGGAGAGACGAAACCAAGAGAGAGAGAGAGAGAGAGACGATATTAAGAGAGAGCAAGAGAGAGAGAGAGAGAGAGAGAGAAATTGGAAAAAATAAAGATAGTAATACCGCGAACTCGCATTCCAATGTTTACAATAAAGAGAGAGAGAGAGAGAGAGTGGGGACAAAGAGAGCAAATAAGAGAGAAAGAAAGAAAGAGAGTAATAAAGTGAGAGATAGAGAGAGAGAGGAGGCAAATGATAGAGAGAGAGTGCGAGAGAGAGAGAGAGAGAGAGAGAGAGAAAGAGAGAGAGAGAGAGAGAGAGAGAAAGAGAGAGAAAGAGGGGACGAAAACTTGCTACGATAATTTTTTTTCACGAGAACAACGAAGAGAACGCCGCGGTTGTCATGGCGACATGTACCTGGATAGATGGTATTGACATGGTCGTGAAGTGAATCGAGGTTCTGCAAAAAGTCAACAGGGGTCGCGCCGAGCACGTTCAGGATCTTGTCGTAGCCGCTATCCATGCAGCATTCGAAGAAGACTCTTCCAAACATCTCCTCTATGACGTGTATCGGCGTGCCTGTAGAAATGATAATGCAGCTGTATTAATATAGCAGATGCTGAAAAAACTAATCATGTCCATGACGACGATTAGGCTACCGGTATTGAATAAATAAAACATCCAATCTAATGTGTTAATCATAAAAAGTACTCTGTTGCTTAAGTGTTTTTGTTAAATCTGTCGTTCGAATTACAGTATTATGTTTTGCCGTGTTTTTAAGGAAAAACATGAACGACGTAAACGGCCGCCAATTTTATCCTGAAAAAATGCCAAAGCGCCGCAGTTTGTGACCGTAAAACATGCGCGTGGCGCGTAAGAAGACAAAAACGAAAACACAATTGTTTGTAAATCGTGCACCGAATACCCACCAATACTGAGTGTACGAACGCAAGGGGGGGGGGACGTACGGACGAAAACGCTTACCTAGAATTTTTGAGGCGGCCTCTACGAGAGCGAACGTCTGACTATCGTCGTATGCCAGACGGTCGACGAACTGTCCGTCGATCTCGACGCCTGCCGCAACCCTGCCGACAAACGACGGCGTTAACACGCGCGCGACCGTCGAATGCGGATTTTACGCTAACATCGTCTGCGTAAATGACGTCATTCGCAAGACGCATGTCTGCGTCTAGTAGGCCTACATGCGTAAGTAAAAGTAAAAGTAAAAAGTAAAAGTGAAACCGGTTCAACCGATACTTCAAACGAAACGATGCCGATCGAAACGCGAGAGATTCGATATCGATTAGGAGGCCGTAAAAACGTAAGTGTTGCCTACAGCGAGAACAATACCTCGAAGAAATACCTAGAGAGCAAATGCTAAATGTCCGGGCTGTAGCCTGTGTGTGGGGGGGGGCAAGAGGAGCAGCTGCCTCCTAGTTTTTGGAGCAAAATTAAAAAACAAGCTTAGCTATTAATCGTAACTAACCCTAACGTGATTTTGTTGTTCACCTATCCGTGAAAGCCTTGTCTCAGACCCACCCCTACCACACTATATATGGACGTCGATCAAAAGCTGCACCCGTCGCTCATCATTACACAGCTAAGTCATGAAATTTTGCACCCCCCCTCCCCAAGATATTTGCTCAGCCTCTGGCCCTGAATGTCTACCAGTATGTGCCATTAGTAGGCGCCGGCGCCTTATTGACTTGTCACAAGCCTCAATTAAATCTCGTAGAAGACACGCGCCATATCTTAAAATGTTTGTCATCTACAATATTTCTCATTCGTAACATGAAATCAGACATTGTGATTCGGCTGGAAAATACAAAATGAAATAAAACAATAAGTGGAAATACAAATCGAAATCAAATACGATTTCTTTTAGTTAGTTCTATTGCATCTACCGCACAACCCGGTATCCCACAATATATAGATCGACAGATATATTCTCACGATTATATTACTAGATATAATCTTGTCCAGTCTTCCGCCGATGCGAGTCATCGGTGATAGTATTAAATTTAGTCGCGAAAGAAATACACCGTAGAAAACTGAGAACAAAACTGAGACGCAGAAAACCCAAATAACGAGCAGAAATCCAGATTAATTAATGTCGAGAGGACAATTAGTGGGAGCGCCGAGAGATCGTTAATCAACCGACACAACCAATTACTGCATCACTCATGCTGCGCGTGAAACGCATTCACTGCATGAAGCACGTAATCATGTGCATGAACACTGAATGCGATACAATGTAGCACAATGACACAGCCCAACACGAACCGCACCAACTCAGCTGGATTTTACATAATTGACATTTGATATACAACGAGTCTCTTATAATTAGACACATCATTTCAATATAATCGGCTCGATCTCCTGTGCGCTATCTCTCTCTCCCTCCCCCCCCCTCTCTCTCTCTCTCGCGCGCGCGCTCTCTCTCTCTCTCTCGCGCGCGCTATCTCTCTCTCTCTCTCTCTCTCTCTCTCTCACACTCCCCTTTAAATCTTTCTTGCTCTCTCTCTCTCTCTCTCTCTCTCTCTCTCTCTCTCTCTCTATCTCTCTCTCCTCTCTCACTCGCTCTCCATCTCACTGCATGCGTTCTCTCCTATTTCTCCTTATCTCCCCTCTCAGTTTCTCCCCCTACTACTGATACATGCACAAACAGACTCATACCTAATATGGTGCCACGTTTCCTCTCCATATTCCCGAGTAAAGAGTACCTCTAGGGCATGATTGACAAAGCCGTACTGAAACATATAATCATAGAATGAGCAAGTAAATGTCGCTTCCCGCGCGACATATAGCCAGCTAGTTGAAAGGGAAAGCCTGCAATTTCCTCCAAAATCCAATCTAAACGTCTCAAGTGTCTGTATACAACGTAAACCCGCGATGCGAATGCAATAGTTCTTTACAATGAATGCATCCAGCAGAGCTTGTGCTAAGAAGATTGTGTGATATGAGGATTGTACAAATACTTAAATGAACAGCAGTGGAGTCATTAACGGAAGTCGCCAAAATCCCAGTCAACCTAGAAGAGATATCTACATTACTAAACTTTAAACTATGAGCGCGAGCAAACAGAAAAAAAAAGAAATTAAGAAATCACGAACAGAAACATTTTCTTAACTCGGTGTTTGCCTTGCTTGGGTAGTGAGACCTGTACTGTTATGTATTCCACGCGAACAAGCGGCGCTGGATAATTAATTATGAAAATATGATACACATATCGTGCACGTACCGATGTGCGACAAATATATGTCCCTAGCCGACATGAAACGGCACGACGCTTGAAATCTGTCACACAAATGGATATAGCATCACAGGTTGCATCGGTATGCAGGCACCGCATGCGCGTGTGTATACCTCTGATACTTAGCCGTCCACACGCTCGCGCTGTGTGGAGTGCGCTTTTACCCGCGACCGTCCATAGTCTGTCCACCAACATTTAATAATAATAAATTCCAATAATAAAGTCCAAATAATAATTTAAATAAATAAATTAATCTATGAAATATCAATACGAGAAAATTGTTGTCGCGGTAGAAGAATCGTACAATCTTAATTCACGAACAGATCAGAACAGGCGCTTAATAGCATATATGAATTAAATGAAATATGATTACTTTTCTTAAAAACTTTGTTTTCTACTGGCGGAATTGCGCACATGGCAATAGCTAACCGTACTAAATAGAGCGGTCTATATTCTATTTGTTGACAAAATAATTAGTTGTATAAGAAGCCAGTAGACTGGTACACAGAAAGTATTGTTGGCGCGTATTAACGTAGCTCCACTTTAGCTATCAACTCCATAGTTCTCTGTGCTATATATTTTATATAATATTTGTGTAAATTACTTAATCATTTACTTAAAATAATTTATTTAATGAACATTTAATATAAAATTCACGAGCTATGCAGGACGAAGGCACCGATCATGCATAGCAACCACCGAGCTGAAGTTACGTGGCGCATTTCATAGTAAATATAATTAGCAATTAGCTGGGCAGTGGTGTGGCGTAGAAATGGCTAAGAACTCAGCGACTTCTCGTTTTTCGTTATTACCGATTTCAGGTAGTCACTGGCAATAATGATAGTCTAACTACATGCAAACTCTCCGTCGCATGATGCTTGTGCAATGATAATGAACGCTAGCATAAGGCACTTACTCACGCTGATAGGGTCTATGTCCCCCAGGGTACTATCGGAGGGTACCCTGGGTACGGTTCGATATATCGGAAAGTACCTCGGGGTACTATACGATATGTCGCTGTGTACCCTGCATTGTCTCACCGTACCCTGACTTTCAGCCAACTGATGTCGTAATACACTCTGTCAAGTTACCACATCACATAGAAGAAACCTCAAAGCATCGCAATCCAATAAAAATCTATGCTATGTTTGACTACATTTTTCTTTTTTCTTTTTCATATATATATTCATATTTCCATTTTCATATTCATTTTCATATCATTCAAATATTCATGATCTGAAAGAAATCTTTCCAAATGTACACCACCAACGGGCACAACAGTGCTATCAACCTGCATGTTGCATAATTACACGGTAATACATACAATTTCCAGAAGAAATGCGAATACTAAAACGAATATTTTGCGGGAACGGACCGGAAACAACGAACGGGAGCATAAAGTCAGAGTTAGGTACGGTGGGACAATGCAGGGTACGCAGCGACATATCGTATAGTACCCCGAGATACTTTCCGATATATCGAATAGTACCCCGAGGTACTTTCCGATATATCGAACCGTACCCAGGGTACCCTTCGATAGTACCCTGGGGGACATAGACCCTATCAGCTTTACTTACCATGAGAGTGGAAATCGGCCCGTCGCAACGCAGATGTCTCTAGTTTCGTTAGTCGCTTCACCCTGCTTCCGCTCTCCTACTATATTTCTATTCGCCTCCGTGTGTCTATCGTGCGCTCTCTCTCTCCGTATCCCTTCTCTCTCTCTCTCTCCCGGTCTCCCTCCTCTCTCTCTCTCTCGCGCTCTTTCTCTCTCACTCTCCCTCTCTCTCTCTCTCTCTCTCTCTCTCTCTCTCTCTCTCTCTCTCTCCTTCCTACTCTTACCCTCCTCTATCTTATACGCTCTTCTCACTCCCTCTCTCTTTCTCTCTATCCCTCTCTTGTTATTTCCCTCTCTCTCTCTCTATGTATATCTATCTATATATATCTATAAATATATATCAACCATACTGCGATAAATACTGTGAATGGATGATACTTTTATTTAAAAAAGCACAAACACACACGCACATACTCCCCCCCCCACACACACACACACTCACACACGCACACACACACACACACACACACACACACACATACTCCCCCCCCCCACATTCACACAGCTAGAGCTGCCTCGCATCGCAGTACGACACTTACTGATCCGTCCTCTTCTTCTCCACCTCCAGCTCGATGAAGGTCTTCTGCAGCTGCTCGGTGAGCGTCTCCAGCTTCTGCGTCAGCTTCAGCTCGGCCTCGAACTGTTCCGACAGCAGCACGAGATCTCGCGTGGCGTCGTGCAGCGGGATGTCGCTCAGGTAGAGACTTCGCTGGTTGAGATCATCGAGGTTGGTCACGCTCGGCGAGCACAGGTAGAGAATCAGGTTGGATTCGGGCACGAACATCATCTGGCCTTTCAGCTGCATCTCCTTGCCTTCCTCCTTGATGGCCTCGATGGCCATATCGGCGGACGAGCCGACCTTTATTAGGCGACGATTATTAGGCGACAATTATTAAGCGAGATAAACGCACTGGGAAGCGCCGCCGCGTGGCGTCCGCGCGATATTAATACCTAGTTATACGCGCCCTGATCGCAAGCCGCGTGAATTGATGGCCATTATACGGCTACAGCCTTACCTTCATAGTGCCAGGGAACATAGCATGAACACACACATCTCGGAGCAGCTATAACCTTACTATCGTGGTCACAGTGAACATGGCATGAACATACACAAAACTCTTACCGCCTGCTAACCTCGCCTTCGTGGTCGCAGTGAACATGGCACGAACGCGCAAACCACTGACCACCAACCTCACCTTCGTGGTCACGGTAAACATGGCACGAACATACAAACCACTGACCACCAACCTCACCTTCGTGGTCACAGTGAACATGGCACGAACATACAAACCACTGACCACCAACCTCACCTTCGTGGTCACGGTAAACATGGCACGAACGCGCAAACCACTGACCACCAACCTCACCTTCGTGGTCACAGTGAACATGGCACGAACGCGCAAACCACTGACCACCAACCTCACCTTCGTGGTCACAGTGAACATGGCACGAACGCGCAAACCACTGACCACTAACCTCACCTTCGTGGTCACAGTGAACATGGCACGAACATACAAACCACTGACCACCAACCTCACCTTCGTGGTCACAATGAACATGGCACGAACATACAAACCACTGACCACTAACCTCACCTTCGTGGTCACAGTGAACATGG
>NW_014577609.1:123636-128229 GCF_000485595.1 Priapulus caudatus
AGTGAGTGAGTGAGTGAGTGAGTGAGTGAGTGAGTGAGTGAGTGAGTGAGTGAGTGTGTGTGTGTGTGTGTGTGTGCGTGCGTGCGTGCGTGCGCGCGCGCGATTAACAACTATTACACGCTCGAGTAACTGCTACAGGCCTGAGAGCCTATATAGTAGCCTAAACATTGTACATAATGTTCTCAGCTATAGGCGTGTGGCCACGTGCATTTCGCAGTAACTCAAAAGCGTAAGTAAAGAAAGATACATAGCATACGTAACTGATTGTTACTGTGTGTACAGTGACTCTTACATTCAGCCCCTGGCGACCTTTGACTATTCCTAAGGTCGGCCGGCTCAGCTTTACCGCTGCTTAGCTCGCTGGCTAGATTGCAACTGAGGTAATGGGCAGTACACGTGGGCCGTGACGGTTACGTTGACCAACAAACGGCTGCAACTGCGTCGTACCCCGACACGCACACACGCATTATTCACGCTAGCTCTGGGGCTCCAAAACACCTCAAAAACATGTCGCCGCAAAGCATACAGATTAACGGGCCAGAACTGTTGCACGATTATACAGCGTCTGCCAAAATGTCAGCATAACGACCCTCGTAGTGTGATACATTCGGTCTGATTTTGTTAAAACTGCAGCATAATAAAATTATAATTTATATATATTTATATATCACATGTCGGTGTATCTTTAAATTTGTCGCATTATAGATTATTTAACTTCAGGTTGGTACATACAATAAATGATAGGTGAAGAAGGATACTGTAAATTTACACACACCGGCACACTGACGCTCGCTGCCACAAGCGCACACATTTCACGGAGTCATTAATCATCGTTGTTAGTGACGCGCTCTCTAAGATTCACTTCCTAGTCGTGTGTAGCGACAGTTAGACGACAGAGTAGGTCTTAGTTGCTATATCCGTTCGCACTCATACACCAACTTTCCCAGTTAATATTGTACATGCATAGTTGCGCTGCCAATTTCACGCGGTCTTCACAACCTGCCTCCGTTATGTAACGGCGCAAAAATAGAGACATGTTGCGCAAGTTATTCCGTAAGCGATAGTTTCCACAATCCGTTCCCCCTTTATGTAAACTGGGATCTTTTGTCAAAAACTACCGTGAAGTTGGGGCAACACTATACGAGAGAGCGTATTCCGATACTATAGCCGCGATGACATTAATATTTATGACCCTGGACCATAGTTTCTCGGGTGTCACTTTCCCCCGGGCGTAGATGGAGGGTGCCTCTACGTGGCAGCACTAGTCACTTCGTACACTTATTTCCCTATATTATATTATTATATAAGGCGAGCGCGAGCGCTATGAGGGAGGGCGAGGGCAGCTCCCCCTAGATTTTTAAGCAGAAAGCTTAGATAATAATTATGTGCAACCCGAAAATAATTGTAATAAATAATATAACACAATTATTCTTTCAGCCTAATTATGTCCTACGTTTGCTTCGTTTATAAAAAGTTTTGCCCCCTAGGAATTTGCTCTCATCGCTCATCTCTCATTGCTTTCGTCCTTTTCGGCTTACTGGGCTTTTGTACTTTCACTTTCTTTGTAGGGCTTGCCACGTAACGATGCCAACCTAGCGGACCGGAGTGGCCGTATGGGCCGTAAGTCACAGCTCATCTCTATCTGTTCCGCAGCTGCCACAACCACGACGGGGTACGTGCAATGTATACTATAATAGATTTTGAATAAAGACAGCTAAATAGGGTCACGGCTTATACGTAATTACATGCACCCGGTTATATGAATAATCTAGAAAGCAAATCGACTTCCGTGATAAAACCGTTCATATTTGATAACACCGAATAGTTTTATTTCATAGAACTTTAATTGCTCCTCATAGTGAGTGGTGTTTTTTTTTTTATATTTACTTGTAACGCGTTATGACTTCGTAACTATGATTATCGTTTATGATCAACTACATTTACGATTATCGTTACCATGGTGACGCCGTAATGCCAGAATATTGTAATATAATTATAGGGGCCGTTTATGGTTATCTATGCCTGAGTATACGGCGCAAATAGGCGATATTGCCATCAATTTATAATGCAGCAAGTCTCGCATGCATCAATGAACACGGACTGACAACGGCTGGCACGGAACACGAAGACAGCATTTGTTCGGCTTTTGTGTAGATTATAGAGAGCGATAGCATTGCCATGATTATATATCCGTAGCGACGTCCAATCTCGTCTAACGTAAAGAACGCCTATCCTCACACACGCGCACACACACACACAACTCTGACACTAGTTAGCTGTCACCGGTGACTTCACAGCCGCTACTTGTAAACACTGATATATATCTGCAGTATTAATCAATACAGGAGAATGGCGGGATTCAAACATGCGCAGTACGTCAGCGTAATGTCCAGCAGCGACAAGCTAGGATGTCATCGATCACAGTGTGACCTGTGCCCGCGCAATCATATCGCACCTTGCACGTTAAACGCGTTGCCATGGCGACCAGGCGCGTGAAAAGCGTAGCGTAAAGCCCGGCGCACACGTGAGTAATTTTACTCGAGTAAAACGTGAGTAAAATGACTCATGCGTCATATTACTTGAGTAAAATTACTCACGTGTGCGCCGGGCTTTAGCTATTTAGGAGGTATACAACAGTAAGTCTCCGCAAATTGTGTTTGCACTAATTGGTCCATAGAAAAGGCCTTTTTTGATTTTTTCTCTGTAAAATTCGGCACTAGAGTGCACTAATTTGCATTATGCACGCAGGATAGATGCTTCGTTCACGTCTAGGATGCATATTAATTAGACGTTACATTGGTAACGTCGTGTAATTGTGCTATTCCGGAAAGTGGCGTAGCCAGGGTGACCGGTTGGCCATTTTTGTGTATGAAACGGGATCCGACTACTTTGTAGAAATGCGCGTCATAGAGCCGGAAAAAATTTCGAGCGGAGTATAGAGCTTGAATCTGTGGTTATTTAACATGAATAAATTGTATGTTGTGTATGCGACGAAACAGTTCGAGTATTTTTCATTAATTTCTGTTCAATGCTTATTTAAGCCTGCTGCCTATGGACGCCCTCTACTGTTGTTCAACACCTATAGGAGGCGTGTTACAGTAAGCCTCCGCAATTGTTCACCGCACTATTTCTCGTATAGAAACTAGCAGTTTTCTCGAATTTTTCGTGGCAAATTTCGTCATTAGAGTGCGTAAATGTGCATTGCACAATGGAGACGGATGCCCGATAGACGTTTGGAAAGGATTGAAATTTCAATCGGTTTTGTGGAAAAATTGTGCAAATGCGCGGGGTGTCGTAGCCATGGTGACCGGCAGCCGCGTTTGAGAGTTGAGGGGTACCCGACAAACATGGTGGAATTTCGCATCATAGAGCTGGCAAAAGTTTCGAGTGACGATGGTACGGTTAATGTGCAGTGATTTTGCATGAATAAAATGCATGCTGCGTGTTTATAGTAACTGTTTGCGTATTTTTAATTATTTTCTGTGTGCTGCTCATTCAGGCCTGCTGGCTATGGACGCCCTCTACTGTTGGTAAACACCTATAGCAACAGCGGAGAAACAACATGCCCGCCGTGTTGTTATCTCTGTAGCAACAAAGTGGGAAACAACATGGCCGCCGTGTTGTGCTCTCTGTAGGTGTTGAACAACAGTAGAGGTCGTCCATAGGCTGCAGGCCTGAATAAGCATCGAACAGAAATTAATTAAAAATACTCACACTGTTACTGCACTTACAAAACACACACTTTATTCATGTTAAATAACTACAGATTCATGCTCTATGCTCCGCTCGAAACTTTTGCCAGCTCTATGATGCGAATTTCTGCAAAGTTGTCTGAACACATTTCATACACAAAAAACACCAACCGGTGACTAGCCACCTGACGGAATGTCACGAATACACAACAAAAATAATTTTACTTCTAATGCTTTCTCGACGTCCACGAGGCATCCAACTTGCGTGCATAATTCTAATTATTGCACTCTAGTGCCGAATTTCGGCGAAAAAAAAAATGCCAAAAAAGGCCTTTTCTAGACGAAATAGAACAATCGCGGAGGCTTACTGTTGTATGCCTCCTGTAGTGACAGCGGGGAAACAACATGGCCGCTGTGTGGTGCTCTGTGCACTTGACCTTCCGCGATAGCGTTACGCTTGTAAGCTTGTCCTCGGTGGAGATGCGCTCCCGCTATGCGCCGAAAAAAGGATGCGCGAATGACGGCAACGTTTTTTGTTGTTGTTTGCACCACCGGCTGCTGCCTATGGACGCCTTCTACTGTTGTACAGTACCTTAATGTGCCCGTCACGGCGACCCTTGTAAATATCACCTTACACACGCTTTCACTGCGCCAGACCGTACGTACGAACGAGGTGCTATACTCTAAATATGATAATCCAACCGCTCATTTCATCGCAGGGCATGAGTGCTTGCGCGTCAAAATACTTCATTAATGGCCCAGTCACACATACACGACGCACGGCCCGCGCACTGGAAAATCAGCAATTTTGGCCAATGCGTTGTCGTTCGCTGGGTGTGCGTCAGCATTCGTTACTCGTTCGTCGAGCGCGCTGGACCAACGCTATGCATTCGTTGTCATT
>NW_014577609.1:129912-147598 GCF_000485595.1 Priapulus caudatus
ACAGACACATGCACACGTACACGCACACACACACACACGCACACACATACACACACACACACACACACACACACACACACACACACACACACACATACACATACACATACACACGCACAGATGGACGCACACATACATGCACGCATACGAACACGCTCGTGTACGCGTGTGCACGGACACGCACGTACACGCACACACATGCGCGCGCGACACACTGCGACAAGCGACAAGCGATAAGCGAGTCATTCACCCGTTTTTAACGTCGCTTTAAGATTCACTTCCTGATTGTATATATTGCTAGCTAGACAGTGAATCGTGTCTTAGTGCTGCTCCGTGATCATGGGTGTAAGTGTCACGGGTTCGCTGCTTGGCTGTGCCGTCTTCACCATCGCTGCCGTACGTGTGTTCACAGCTCACGTCTTTACGTCGTCCTGCGTCGGTATTTTATGGAGAGTAGTGGCAGGTAGGTAGAGGTGCGCATTTTCATATGCGCGTGGCTGCGTGCGTGCGTATATGCGCGTGGCTATGTACGTGCGTGTATTCGCGTCGTAGCTGTGTGGGCGCGTGTATGCGCGTGGCTGTGTGCGTGCGTGTATGCGCGTGGCGGTGTGCGTGCGTGTATGCGCGTGGCTGTGTGCGTGCGTGTATGCGCGGGTCTGTGTGCGTGCGTGTATGCGCATAGCGGTGCGTGTGCGTGCGTGTATGTGCGTGGCTATGTACGTGCGTGTATGCGCGTGGCGATGTGCGCGCGTGTATGCGCGTGGCGGTATGCGTGCGTGTATTCACGTGGCTGCGTACGTGCGTGTATGCGCGTGGCTGTGTACGCGCGTGTATGCGCGGGTCTGTGTGCGTACGTGTATTCGCGTAGCTGTGTACGTGCGTGTATGCGCGTGGCTGTGTGCGTGTGTGTAGGCGCGTAGCTATGTGCGTGCGTGTATGCGCGTGGCTGTGTGCGTGTGTGTATGCGTGTGGCTGTGTGCGCGCGTGTATGCGCGTGACTGTGTGCGTGCGTGTATGCGCGTGACTATGTGCGTGCGTGTATGCGCGTGACTGTGTACGCGCGTGTATGCGCGTGGCTGTGTGCGTGCGTGTAGGCGCGTAGCTATGTGCGTGCGTGTATGCGCGTGACTGTGTACGCGCGTGTATGCGCGTGGCTGTGTGCGTACGTGTATGCGCGTGGTTACGCGCGTGCGTGTATATGCGAGTGGCTGTGCGTGGGTGTATGCGCATAGCGGTGTGTGTGCGTGCGTGTATGCGCCTGTCTATATGTGCGTTACTATAAACTGATATTTTCCACTGAAATGGTTACTGCCGACTTATTTATCTTTGAAAACCAATATCGTTGACAATGATAGTTGACATTGCCATCAAAACAACAGTACACGTGTATGCTCGCAGGTCATATCGGGGTAACCAGCCTCGTTCTTGCCTACGTTACGTGGGACCTCAGCCGTACCTGGCCTATCTCTACGGCCCTCTCTCTCGGCGACATCGCCAAGTTTTACTTGGTCAGTAAATTTCAATGGTTCATCACGAAAGGGAACTGGAAACGGATGCAATACACCGTCAGACACATGCGGGAAACCCAGGTAAGATGAGTCCGTCGTCGTATTCGTCGTCGTCGTTGTTGTTGTTTATTGCCGATGTCGTCGCCGTTGTTGTTGTTTATTGTCGTTGTCGTCGTCGTTGTTGTTGTTTATTGCCGATGTCGTCGCCGTTGTTGTTGTTTATTGTCGTTGTCGTCGTCGTTGTACTAGATATTGTTGCTGCTGCTCTTGTTAATTCTTTCCGCGGGAAAACTCTTCTTACTGTATTTAAAGATGTGGGTAATAGTTATAAACTAACAGTTTTTTTACTACTAGTACACAAATAGGCCCTACCTAGCTCGTGTGTGCGGGAATAATTCATGCTTGTATGCATAACTCGTGCGTGCGGGCATAACTCGTGCTTCGCTGGCAGCTTCACAACAACTATAGTGTCCATGCAGTTTAGTTGATGACTGATCGGACTATGTGTAGGAACGGTTTCTCATGGCTAAGCTCAATGAGAATGCTGACACAGAGTACGGTAGGCGATACAAGTTCGACCAGATCAAAAGCAGAGAGGACTACGTGCGACTACTACCCCTGACCACCTATGAAGACTACAAGGTGATTATATTTACATTTACACACACACACACACACACACACACACACACACACACACACACACACACACACACACACACACACACGCACATACACACACACACACACACAGCACACACACACACACACACACACACAACACCATACACACTCACACGCAACACACACACACACATACATACATACACACACACGCACACAAACGCACACGCGCCGCACACACACACACACACACACAGCACACACACACACACACAGACCTCAACGCACCACGACACAGCAGAGCAGAGAGCAGAGAGAGAGAGAGAGCGAGAGAGAGAGAGACGCCAGTACACAGTTAATCATTTATTGTATGATTAATAATCAGTGCTGTAGTAGAGTATATAGTCAGAGTATATATATATATATATATATAATAGCTGCGCATCTCCACTGTGTATATGTGTGTATGTAGGATTACATTGACCGATAGCCGATGGGCAAGAGAATGTTCTAAATGAAGGGACGGCCGCTATACCTGACTCTGACATCGGGCACGACAGCGCGTCTAAATACATACCGTCGCCTCTTCGGCAGCCTCCAAGTACTCTACTGTAAGGTATACCTCGTCCAAGACACGACACAGTGTGTGTGTGTGTGTGTTGTGTGTGTGTGTGTGTGTTGTGTGTGTGTGTTGCGCGGCGCGCGCGTTGCGTGTGCGATGTCGTGTGTGCGTGTGTGCGTGCGTGTGTGCGTGTGCGTGTGTATCTGCCGTTGTTTGTGCGTGCGTGTGTGTGCGCGTGTGTGAGTGGGACAAAGATAGGGAGAGAGAGAGAAAGCGAAACAGAGTACAGAACATAGACAGAGTACAGAGCGAGAGAAAGAGAGAACAGAGTGAAACAGAAAGAGAGAGAGAGAGAGAGAGAGAGAGAGAGAGAGAGAGAGAGAGAGAGAGAGAGAGAGAGAGAGAGAGAGAGAGAGAGAGTAGGATTTTTTTTCAAACTGCTGATACGAGTTTCAAATGGGCACAGTTCCTTCTCGTGGCGGGCAAGGCGGTGCGCGACCTGCTGTGCAAGACCCCGTCGCTTCAACGACACGTCGTCTTCTCCTACAAGACGACTTACACCTACTCACCCGCCGGCATCCCCATTAGTCAAGTTACGGACGTTCCGCTAAAGACCAATTACCAAGGTGGGTGTCCATGTTGTAGCATGCAGCTTTGCACACAGCCGGTCGAACCAGGTTTTGTTACCACATACCCTCTACTTCGACAGAGTGAATTCCAGAAAATTAGCCACAATGATTAGATAGTCGAATAATAGGAGGAATTATCGGCCGTGATAATCATTTGTTATTTTTTTAAACTTTTTCAATAAATGAAAAATCATATACGTAATACAAAGAGCAGCAAATAATACGCAATTTGTTTTGCTAATAATAATAATAATAATAATAAAAATAAAAAATAATAAAATAATAATAATAATAATAAACTAAGACGAAAATGGTACCAGTGGTGGTTGAAGCCCTTGAAGAATGGTTTTGAGAAGAACCTTAAGGAACTCCCTGGCCACCACACTGCCCAAGAATTGCAGAAAATCGCACTACTGGGAACAACACACGTCCTGCGAAAAATTCTGGATTGAATCCCTATGTCCCAGGTTGGGACACGGTCAACCTAGAAGCCACCGACTAATGCCGTGAACCACTTTGGAAATAATAATAATAATACCGTGCGGTGTATGTATTATTATTTGACCTAACTTATTTGACATGCGTGCAGTTGTAGCCAGTGTAAACAGGTGTGTTGTTTACGTGCATTCGCTTCCGGTTTACAGGAGATGTGTGTTGTTTCTTATTATTCGTAGCCTCGCTATACAAGTGATGCGAGTTGTTTAAGTACATTCGCAGTATGTGTAAAGGTGACTTGAGATGTTTATATGCATTTGTAGAGTGGGCACGGGTGACCCTTACGACTCCTCCATGCGCTCGAGACATATCCACGGACCAGGAGATAATCTACATTCACCTTCTCTTCGCACTCCGTGATCGCTATCTATGTAAGCAGTTAAAGGATTTATTTCGAAATTATTGCTCAGAAACGCACAAACTATATCTGAGAAAAAAAAGCAAGCTAAGCTGAATCTGCCTAACATTCGATGTATGCATGATTTATATGGATATAACGTCTCTGTCCTTTGTTAGTTATATCAATCCTATACTAATACCAATTGTCCTAGATCAACTTGCAAATAGCTACACTAACCCCTTCACGCTGTCGTCACGATCCGTGTTCATTTTTATGAACTCGTGTACATGAAATTGTCTCCTTCATGTTCAATGAGGGGAAAAATTCGGACATTTTGTGCAATTAATTTCATAAGACACTTTTCACGCAAACCGTTCCGTCATAATAAACTGGATTCGTTGTCCAAAACTACCACGAGGTTAGGATAAAACTTAAGGAGAGTATTACGATACTACAGTCACGACGAAGTTATTCACTAACGATATTTCTGACAACAGTTTAGTACATAAGGCTATATATACGACTAATCATGAAACGTCTCATCACCTTGACAACGCGCCCACCATCATGCATTCCTGTTAGTAGCAGTTGGCTCTAATGTCTTCGTCGCTAATTAATTGAATAATTAGACTCAATCGACGCCGTGTTCGCCAGCACGGTCTACTACGCATTCGTCTTGCTCGAGCAGCGCTGGATGGAGCTGGTAGAGGACATACGCCTCGGCAAGGTCAACCCGACCTTGAACATCGAGAAGCATGTGAGGCACGCATTAAACGAGGTAAAGACCCGAGATAGAGTGGTTCATTAGAGCATTCTCTTTACTCCTATCTTCCTCGCATTCCCCCTACCTCGCTCTCTCTCCTACCTCTCATCTATCCGTTTTTCTTTCCCATCTCATCCATGGGCGCTATCTCTCTATCTCTATATCGCGTGCTCTTTCTGTCTCTCTCTCTCTCTCTCTCTCTCTCTCTCTCTCTCTCTAACTCGCTCGCACTGTCACACCCCTCGCTAGCTCTTTCTTTTTAGCACTTGCTATCCGTCCTATTAAACACACTTTCTCACCATCACCATCTCTCAGTTTCCCTTCCTTTACTCCTCATCTTTCTACTAAGTGATAGTATGGCACATATGTCTAGCTGCACGGACAAAAATCCAACACTATTATTCATTAACATTCGGATGTTTTTATCAACGGTATAAGAAAAACAGTAAATGTTAAGACTAATGTTAAGACTAACTTTGTATCGGACAACACGCCCGTGGCTCCTATACAGACCATAGCCATAACCCTAACCCTATCTCTAACCATAGACATAGTCTAAATCAGAGAGCTATAACCAGAGCGCCCTAAGTACGTACATAGGTCAGATACGCGAACTTGTAGGCAATCGAGATAGTACGCCCGATGCGTACCGAGTAGTTCAACTTGAACGCGACCTCGCAAGTGCTAGGTGAGGGCGGCATACCCGCTGCTACACATCTCTGTGTTTAACCGCTGCCACCGCCTCCTCGCTTTTTCTCCCCGTTCGTATAGGAGCTGGAGCCGATGCCAGAGCGCGCCACGGAGTTGGCCAACGAATTCTACAAGGGCTTCGATGCCATCGTCTTGCGCATCTGGCCGCACTGTCACGTGATCAACGCAGCAACGGCCGGCTCGCTGGCCATGTTCACGCGCTCGCTACGGAGCAAGTACTGCCGCTACATTCCCGTATTCTCTCCTGTGTTTGCCTCGACCGAAGTATGCCTGGGTAAGGAACAGTAGCAGCAGTGACAGTATTAACAGCAGCAGTAGCACCAGTCACCACCGTCACCACCACCGCCACCACCACCGCATTGGTGAATTACATACAACATTTATGGTGATATTTAAGCTCTCTGTTAGGTCTAGATTGCACAATTATTTCATCATTTCCCCACAGTTTCTTTCCCAGTGGGCTACCAAATATTGTGCTTACATAACAAATTTGGGGTAGTACGTTACATCGTGTACACAGCGTACTTACTAAACAACGCCACTTGTCGACCTTCCATGCAAAAGAAGATGTCGATCTCTTCGCCCCTTATTGACAGCCTGATGAAACTACGGTTACCAAAATTATATGTTCAAACGCCATTACATAATTATTGTGAGGAAATTCATATAAAATTAGAAACATCTCAAAAATGCTATTAAAATGTTTTTTTTACATCCATGCAAAAATGTTCCTTGCACCACTTGCAAGGAATCCTATCCGGCAAATCAAGTTGCAAGAGAACTGTTATTGACGAATATTAGCCCATGGCCTATCCGCATTCGCACGATATCGCAGCCGGTCATATTGGGTCATGCTTACAGGCGTGAATCTGTGGCCTCTGGATGAAGTGCCGAACTTCTGTCTGACGCCGTCCTGCAGCTTTCACGAGTTCATACCAGAGGCGAACGCCGACGAGGATCAACCGAAAACACTGTTCTCTGACCAAGTGCGTAACATCGGCAGTAGATCATGATAAATGCAAAAATCCACGTAGTTTATTTACCATGATCGATTCCTGCCTTAAAGGGCATGCGTGTAAGCCGCCGGGGGCATTTCGTAGATAAAATGAAAGAGCAACTGTATTTTATTTGCCATCGTCTCTACAGAATAATGAATATCGCAATATTTTTAAAGCTGCGGGGTCGCCTCAAGCACGTATTCATTGCAATGTCATCTCCAATCCACCAGACTCATCTTACTCAGGCCAATTCTTATACCGCGTACATCGAAGTATAAATCGAATTAAACTGAGTCGAACTATTAGTAGAATAAACGATATATCTATGATACGTGATAGCCGACTCTACTGACAATTCACCAGGAGCACACGCGCGCTTAAAGAATTTGCTTTGAAATCTCTCATCAACTCACTCGGTGGCGTGGTATTCTCTCAGGTAAAGGTCGGGCAGACGTACGAGGTAGTCGCCACCAGTCTGAACCCTCTCTACCGCTACAGGACGGGAGATCTGGTTACCATACGCAGATTTTACGAGCAGGCACCCGTGTTTGAGTATCGCACGAGGTACAATCACGCGTTCCCAACGTTCGGACGAGTGTATAAATAATAAGAACTTTGTAATGATGCGCTGTAGGCGGCGGCAGCAGTAGTAGCAGCGGAAGCAGTAGTACCAGCAGCAGTAGAAACAGCAACAGCAACAACAACCACCACCACCACAACAACAACAACAGCAACAGCAACAACAGCAGCAGAATCAACAGCAATCGCAGCAGTAACAGTAATGGTAGTAATAGTAGCAGCAGCAGTAGTAGTAGTGGCAGTGGCAGCAGCATTAGCTGATTAGCAGCAGCAGTATCAGCAGCAGTAGCAGTAGGTCTAGCGGAATTCGAAGTAGCAGTATAGGGTACCAATTGTTGCAGTGGAGGGTGGTTGAGTACGAACCAGTAGTACATATAGTAGTGATGCCATTATTATTAATTCTACATCGCCTGTGATGTGGTATTGTTTGACTAGGACGTAGCGTGTTATAAAGGAAGGAGACGACATTTATATCACTGGTTTTCTGTTTCAAGGAAAGGGGCTCTATTCAACATTCGAGGTGAGAAAGTTACCGACGTAATTCTGACCACTGCCATTAAAAATTGCTCGAAAAAACATTGGAATGACAAGATGATCATCGATTTCGTCTGCTGTGATAGCCACCTAGTGGACAATCTGGGAGGTAATTTGGACATCAGTAATTACATTTTAAACTATCGATTCCTTTTCTCTGCTAACGCAGCCGCTAATCTATCACTGTGTTCAGTATATTTATCTAAGGTCTACAAATAACCCTCAGTCCCCCTTTCTTTCCTTAGCGCTTTGTTTTTGTCTTCCCTCAATTATTTTGAACATAACATATAGGCCTACTCTCTGTCCCATTCTTTCGATCTCTTTCTCTCTCTTGCTTTCGCTTTCGCTTTATTTCGGGTTCCTCTTCGTCGAGTCCAGGGCCGGCGCGAAAGCCAAATTAACACATTGTTCAGCGCCATTTTACACGCCCCAATAAAAACAGAATGTCGACGAAACAGCCTGCGCGCAAGGCCAGTGCCCACCGGCGCAGCGCGTGCGGGGCAGCTCTAGCGTAGAGCGTTTCCCCCTCGGTCAAACGGGGGGCTTCGGGTCCTCCCCAGAAAAGAATTAAAAAATGTAAAGACAGAGCCAGAATGTCCTTGTCTAGAACTTAAAAATACTTTGTTCAAAACTCTTAACAATATTTATATTATACTTCAGTATAGGCCTAATATTGCCAAATTTAACCTGTCAAACATTATAATGCGCTCGTGCACGTACACGTGCGGGCATGCGTGGCATGCGTGTGCAGGTACCAGTGTGTCATGAGTGCGTTGGTGCGTACGTGCGTGTGTGTACAGGTAACACGTGCGTCGCGTGCAATGCATGTGCACGTAGACGTGCCTGGCGTGTGTGCACGTAACACCATGCGTGCATTTGCCAATGCGTGGCGTGTGGTATGTCAAACGTGCGTGCATGCGTGCGTGTGTGCGTGCCGTGGGTGGCGTACGGTGCGTAAGCACCTGTGTGCTCGCTTGGCGTCCGTGACGTACACGTGCGGCGCCGGTGTGCAAGCTACCGTTTCTGCGTGCGTGTGCACTTACACGTGCGGTACATGTCGTACATGCGCTGCGCGTCGCGCTGTGCACGTAGCACGTGCGCGCCGCACTGCGTGCGTGCGTGCCGTGGAACGTACACGTGCGTTGCGGCCGCGCGTGTGCAACGTACCACGTCGGTGCCGCGCTGCGGCTGCTGAGTGCCGTGCGTGTTACACGTACACGTGCCGTGCTGTGCGTCGTGACGTACACGTGCGTGGCATCAGCGTGCGTCGCGTGCGCTGCAGTGCTCCGCAGCTACACTGTTGCGAATCGTAAATGGGTGAGGTGCGTGCTGCGTGTGTACGTACACCGTGGCGCCTCGCGTGCGTCGCGTGTGCCCTTGTATCGAACATATCACCGCATCTGCTTGTGCCAACCCTTAAAGCTGCGCATGTGCCGCAATGACGTCAATGTTATAAACATGAAAACACGACTGTCATGTAGTAGTATATATGCGTGTATACCATAAACTATATGTGATGTGTCAGATCAACTGTAATATGGCCTCGGGAGTGGCAATAAGTTGAGATCCGGCTGTGCATAACGAAAATGTGTGCTTTGAAAAAAATAATGATCGCGAAAAAATTTATTAGGTCCGCGCTTATGCGCCGACTTGCCAAGACCGGCTCCGCCGGCCCTGGCTAAGAGATGTAAGCATATATATATAATATATATATATTATATACGGATATATATATATATATATATATATATATACGGAGTACCCATGAACGCTCCTTGTAAGGTAGATATGTTCAGATAGTATTGATGTGATGTAAAGTCATGTGCTTACGTATAGGAGCTGAGTATGCAACTACCGGAACGCTGCCCTGTTATTACGTATTCCTGAATTCGCTGATGGAATGATCCTCACTGACCAGGAAACCGCAAGGTGAGTGATAATCTATTAGCGATGCGCTTGCTGCCTGACTGTATATCTAATCACATTTATATATGTTATACATTATATAATGAGTGAATAATATAGAGATATTTATATTATACACTCTATATATCATACAATCTTTACAATTTCTCCTATGATGTCTATATTATTACGTACCACTCACTCCTGATTATATAGTGTCTGATCAGTGTCTATATCAGTGTTTGCCTGCCCCCACGTGCCATGGTAACTGACATCGTCACTACTACCGTTGCAGTTTAACGACGAACTGATGGCTGTATGTCCCATGTACTGTGACAAACAAGAGAAAGGTAGTATGGCGCCAGCTATCGTCAACGTCGTCACGGCCGGCACATTCGAGTTGCTTCTCAAAATGCGAAAAGCGGACAGACCGGGTGTCAGTCTAAGCCAAATCAAGCTGCCGCGCCTCATTCCCGATGCGAGCGTTCTTCAGTTTCTTCTGCGTCGCCTAGCAACAAGCGACTGCAATAACAACACCAAGACGAGCCGATGTCGTTAACCATACCCACTGAGGAGTAACGTTACGGCGGAATATTTGGCCCAAGGATAGAGAACATGGGTCCCAATAAAACCAATGTGCCTAAACCTAACCCTAATCCTAACCCTAACCATAACCCTAACCTATTTAGTATTATATTGATGTAATATTATATTTATATTGATGTAAATTACATTGGTTTTATTGGGACCCATGTTCTCTATCCTTGGGCCGAATATTTTGCCATTTTTTCGCCATAAAATCTACCCAATATCCCTACCGCGCGCACAAACGGTGTGCACTATGTACGTTACATGATGGTTTAGCAATGGTTTATAGCATGGATTAGTAGAATCAGGAGCCTTTCGACTTTCCATAGAATGTTTCATAATCACGTGCACCACAATGCGTGTACGATTGTAGAATATCGCTGCAACATGTCTGTGTGCAGTGTTAGTGTTAAGATGGTGGGGGAAATTAGGATTAGCGTTTTTGTTATGCCTATAATTAACATTAGGGTTGCATTCGTGGTTAGCGTTAGTGTTTCGGCTATGCCAGCTGCTTATATTGGGGCGCGAGTTTCAGTTAGGTCCATAGATGCGTTGTAAGTGATTCAATTTAAATTGATTTGACGATTCCCACTGCCAATTGCGCATGCTTCCGACTGATGCATGCGAGTGCGAGGCGTTTGCTACGTTGTTTAGTAGAATAGTACATATATAATAAATATTATATTTAAAATAGTTGCGGATGACTTCTTCTCTCATGCTCGCATCCGCCTCAATTTACTACTTTCCCCCTTTATCTCATCCTCCCTTCCTCCTCCTCCATTGTTACCTCATATTTTCTCTTTGTTATAACAAGCCGAGGTAATTACTATTTGTGGCGAATTTTCCTGTGACAAATTTTTCGTGAGACCAATTTTCCTGTGACTGGTTTTCCAGCCTTTGAGTTGTACCCTTGCCTGGTTGGTTTGATTATTTTATTAACACCGACTCCTAGCTCTTTTGCCCTCATCACATATTAATTTACTATCAGTGATGGCATATAAATAGTCTCATAATTGTTTTGCTATGAAAAAAGTGCATGTTACTTTATCGTCATTTATCACGTTATATATTGTGGTTTGCTTTTTGCAACAGCAATTTGCCTAGGCACACGTTCTGTTTGGCCAAATTCCCTGCCAAAAAAAGAACTATTACAGACTATTATAACTATTATTATAATAAAATTATTATCATTATTATTATTACAATTATTATAAACATGTTCATATTTATTACCTACATAACTAAATACTATGAAGAGCTGATATCTCAGTATTATTAGCTCTTGGTATTATCAGAAGTAGATAATAGGTCTACTTCTGGTAATATAAACGTAAGGTTATTGCAGATTGTTACTAGCTATAGGAGGCATACAACAGTAAGCCTCCGCTATTTGGTCTCCAGAAAAGACCTTTTTTGGCTTTTTTTCGGTGAAATTCGTCACTAGAGTACACTCTTTTGCATTATGCACGCAAGTAAGATGTCTCGTGGACGTCTAGAAAGCATTATAAGTAAAATTGGCCTTGTCGTGTAGCTGTGAGATTCCATCAAGTAGCGTAGCCATGGTGACCGGTTGGTCATTTTTGTGTTTGAAATGTGATCAGACTACTTTGCAGAAATTCGCATCATAGAGCTGGCAAAATTTTCAAGCGGAGCATAGAGCATGAATCTGTAGTTATTTAACATGAATAATATAAAGTGTATGTTACGTATGCAACGAAACAGTGCGAGTATTTTGAATTAATTTCTATTCGATGCTTATTCAGGCCTGCTGCCTATGGACGCCTTCTACTGTTGTACAACACCTATAATCAGTTTAGTGCAAACCATGACCAAATGATAAAAATTTCTAACATTACAATTCAATTGATATATTATTATACTATGTCATTTAATATTTTACCTGACGATGTGCACAAATATATGACGGTAACTCTATAATGAAATACTAGCCCTAACTGCAAACATGTGATCCATAATAAGGGTGAATAATAATTGAAGACTATACTACCTATTGATCATCTACACCTAAAACTGCATGTGCATCAATGTTTCCTATGACAAAGATTTCGATATTCTGAGTGTAACATTTACATCATATGATAAAACAATACAAAATAGTAACTAAACAGAAATGACGTCATGAAGTGGGTGAATGTTCAAATCACAAGCATAGTTAACTGCCTTTTATGACTAATAAAATCCTAACAATGGATTCCTGCATATATAATATTATTAACATAGTTTCTGCACTACAACATAACAATTAACTACCTCTGATTTGAAAAGAAAAACAAAACAAAAAACAAAACTATAACAAACCCAAATGCTATAGCTAAGAACACCAATTTGAAACAAGATCGAGTATAGGCCTACAAAATATAAAACTGATATATGATATCAGCCCATTCAGACCCTCAATGCTTTCACACGGCTGTCTTCAATGCTGATCCCTCTTCTGGGAGCTGACGAAACTGATAGCATCAGAGAATTCCCTCAGTTTGCAAGCTTGGCAGGTGGGGCATACCTCCACGTCCATGAGGTGAATGATGGTTGGGTGCACCATACAGCGGATTCTCGCTCGACCTTGAAATATGAAGCCACAGCTAGTACAGATGATGTTCTTTATTTCACGGTTGCAGATGCAGTCAGGCTGGAATAGTTACAAAACCGATCGTCAAAAACACACGTAAGCAGAAAACTAAAAATAAGCTAGGTGACACCTGTTTATGTAGGTATACTGCTGTTTGCCAGAACCAATGCTGCAGGACAATCATATAGGTAAATGGTATGATAGCATTCACAAAGGCACAACTGCAGTCTTGTGACACGCTATAGAGAATCGCAGAATCAACACAGCGTGCTCTTGGGTAGACAGAACTAGCACTAACTATGGCAAACAACACTCATTATGTCACTCAATCACTTAACACCTAAGTAGGCACCCACAACCTAGGACAATAGCTACATGTTCAGGACCATTCCAGCAGCCAAACCTCATATTTGTGAATCAATGTAACCTTTGGAATATTATTTGAAGAAGAGAAGGTTGATTGCATAAATACTAACAAAAAAATGATTTTCATGTGTTTGGTGCGGTGCGACTGTTTTCCAAGACTATAGTGTAAGTACTCTTTACGTATACTTTGTTATTTAGACCTAATTGCAAGTCATTTTAGGTAAATAATTACTTTGATCATTGAGCTTTAGCCACTACAATTCCCTGGCCCCGCCAATTTTGACTAAGTTGCAACCAAACAGTAATTTTTTTTCCATACGAAGGCAGTAATCTGACATGTGATATAATATGTTAACTGCTTAATGTAAATTGTATTTTTACACATCATGCTTTTACATTTTGTTACTTTCTACAGAACAAGCTAGGCTACAGCACAGGCACCTATATCTAAATCCCCCAATGCGAGCACCGAAGGTGGGAGTCTCACACCTTCGGTGCTCGCATTGGGGGATTTAGATATAGGTGCCTGTGGGCTACAGGTGGCTAGCTCTAGTACTATAGCTCGCGGATAGCTGCCGCAGGTGCCGCCTGTGGCAGCTATCCGCGGGCTATATAGTACTAGAGCTACAGGTGGCTAGCTGTCACCTACACTATTCACTAACCTAGCTGTTGCGTAATAATGAAGTAAGACGACTGACGAAGTTCAGACGAAACAAACCACACGGTAGTCTAGAGCCATGATATACATACTTCATCGGGGCCCGGGATATGCTGCTCCTTCGGCGAGAGACTTCCTTCGAAAATCTTGTCACGTCGAGTAATGCTACGACTAGTACTACTAGTGACAGTCGACATGCTTCTTTACGAGGGTGTGGTGCGGGCGCCTTGGTCCGGGGTGCGTCTACAATAAGAACGTCTCAACTCAACACTCAGCACACGCTACTGACGCTCCGACGCTCAGACTGCGCTCAGTCACCTTTCGCGTGTTTTGCGCGTGTGGTAACAAGAGGTCAGAGGTGACGCCGATGTGTACTTTATGGAGCACATCGTTACACACTCATTTCTATAATTTTGACATCGAGCCTATGCAGTCAAATAAAATTATCGACATTATATATTACTGACGTTATTTTGTAACGGAAAAAGAATTTTTTTTTGTAAAAATTATTCATCGTCATCGTCGTTCGTTGGGTGTCTAAATTCAAGCCGGTACGGGAGATTACGGTACGCATATATTTGCTAATATATTGACTAATAGTTATATAGTACTATTATATACGACTATAGTACTAGTACTAGGTTGGGGGGTTGTGTTCTCCGATCATATAAAACTGGGCTTATTCATGAGATGATGAGCAAATGCGTTCGCAGCAATGTGTGCGTCCGGGAAGGACGGTGTGTTGAATGGCATGTTTAGGTATATATTTGGTAAAACTGGGATGCATTAATTGCTAATGCAAAACTGATCATAATAATAAACGTACTGAGAGGAGGGAATTAAGCCAACCGCATATAGTAAAGCCGCAGCAACCGAAGCAAGCAACCGCACTATCTTACATCCCGTCAACTTTCCACGCCGCCATCTCTCTTTTCCCTTCTCTCCCTCTTCTCTCGCTCTCTTTCTCTCTCTCTCTCTCTCTCTCTCTCTCTCTCTCTCTCTCTCTCTCTCTCTCGCTTCGGCCCTCTCTCGCCTTCGCTCTGTTTCCTCCCGCCCTCTCCTCCTCTCTCACTCTCTCTCCTCCCTCTCTTCCCCTCCCCACTTCCAGGCCGGACTGCGATCGGAGAGCACTGGGAGTTTTCCCGGTGGCCTGCCAAATATTTTTTTGATAAAGCTGCGGCCTGCAGGCCATATATATGGATATATATAAGTCTGGATGCTTGAGTCCTATACTGTCGGTAGAGGCTACATGCATTAAGTCTGCGAGAGCGTAATAATTTAGTCTGTAGATAATGAAAGACAATACATCCCTTTAGCTGTACCCGAGTTTCACGCTACGCGATCATACAGACAGACTTTAATGAAGAATAAACCTTTATATACATACTATGACCTATATATACATAAATGGCGCTAATTGTTTTTAGTTATTATTGTTATGTAGTTCTATAGCTCTAGTAACTCATAGCCGGCGTCGTACGACCGCGACCGTACGCGCGCGGGGCCATAGTTACGCGAGCTAGATATAGTAGGATCTAATAGTTTTATAGTAATCGATCTATTGTTCTGCTGCGTTCTATTATTGATCGGCGTTTTGTGTTTGTTTCTAATCTTACTGCCGCCATTTAATTATCTGATCCGATCTAATAATAAAAAAAACATTCAACAGCAGTTTCCTAAGACTTATAACAGGGGTAAGGATAATATATATATATAGTTATATTTATTATATTATTATATATATATTATGATACACATATATATATATATAATATATATATATATAATACATACATACACATATACACACACATACATACATACACCACATAATATTATATATATATATATATATATATATATATAAATGACTTGTACAAACATTGTCTGAACTCGTCAGCACTGGTCTCATAACTATACTCTAACGAGTAGACAGACTTCATCTATCGTATCCGTGCCACGAAAATTCTCTCCTACTCTCCGTAAATAGCGTCACATTAAGCCCCCGTCCCGTCCGCAAATTAACAACAACTATGCACTGCGCGCGCGCGCGTAAAAGTGTCGCGCGAGAAAACGCGTTAGTTTACGTCACACGCTGCAGCACTCCGCCGCCGCCGCCGACGCTGCCGCGGATAGGATGCTGCCGTACCGTGACCCCCTTCCACGTGGGTGACTCTCCCTGTCAGCTCTTTCTCTGTCGTGGCTGTACGTGCGGCGGTGGTCGTCACTCACCGCGCGTCGCTGTCCGGTGATGATCTGGCCGTCGTCCATCGTCAGACGCGAGCGCAAGTCGTTGTCGACGCCGTTGTCCGTAGCAACGGTGACCACCGCAGCGGCGGCGGCAGTTGTGACGTTTCTCGCTGGGGTCGAGACTGAGGATCTACAACAGTGTCCGAGCACGCAAGTCGAGGCGACGGACTCACCTGTGGTAGCGTGGGTCGGATGTTAAATCGCTGAGGATTCTCCAACTTCTCCTGTGCTTTTCGTGTTCATTAAGTAATATTTGTTCTCGTGTCGGCACTTCGAAATTAGTTCAGATCTTTTGTTAAGAAGCCTGGCTTTGTCAGCTTTAGTAATGTAAAGTTTTTCTGCTAAACAGAGAATGCATATTTTGGAGATGTTGTTGTATGGGCTTGCTGAAGTGATGATTGACCAGTTGATTGTATAATTTTTCTTGTCGTCTTTGAGTTTCCAGATGTGCTTTGAGAGTTCAGTGCTGTTAGCGTATTTTCTGTTTCGAAATGATAGCTTGTGTTTAGTGTGTTGTTGTTTAAATGTTCCCTTTGTAAGTCCGATGTAGTTCTTTCCTATGGTGTCTTCATCTGTAGTTAAGCGTGCGTTGTAGACTAGGCTGGTTGCATGAGAGGCAGTTATTGTCGAGTGGACATTGTTCTTTTTTTCGGCAGTTGCATACGTTCTGGGAAGGGGTGGGGTTAGCGCTGGTTATTTTCTTGTTGTGCTTGTTAATTATGGTTGCTATATTTTCCGTGCAGCTGTAACTGACTTTTACGTTGTTCTTGTTGAAGAGTGGAATTTGTGTTCTTTGTGGAAATGCTTCTGGATGAGGTTGAGGAAGGTTTTGCCGATATTAGTTTGGACGTTTTGGCCGTATGGAGGGTTAAACCAGATTATGTTCCTTTTTCTGTTCTTTCTTGCCGGTGCAGATGTGTTGCGGCTGGCGTATGTAAGGTTTTCGGTAAATCCGCTTGTTTTTAGAACTTTTTCGTAGGGAGGCTAAAACCCAACGCACACAACCGAGCAGAACACCTAAACGTGGAGCAAAACATGTTTCGCTCGATGTTCGTGGCTGTGTGCGGATTCCCGAAAAAAGAAACATTGCTCAGCTGAGCGTGTTTCGCTGAACAAGCAATGTTTGATTCGCGGAGCGTGTTTTCGCCTGAGCGTACGTTTAGCTCGGGTGTGTGCGTCAATTGTTCTGCTACACAGCGAAACGCCACAGACGGTCTCCAATCAATATCCTTAAAAATATCACATGGCACACAAAAATTGGATGTCCATTGGATGGCTATTTTTGATGTCATGGGACAGCGGCGCTATACGCAGTGTTTCTGTATGTTTTGCTCAGCTGTGTGCGCTTGCTCGCCGAGCAGAACGCGAAACGCTGGAAAACAAAATTTTGCGTTTTGCTCGGGTGTGTGCGTTGTGCTTTATAGCTTTGTCAAATGCTTCTTTGCTGCACGAAATGTCTGATATCCTACGGTTGATGACTGCGGGTAGTTGTTTAATTATGGTAGGTGGGTGATTGGATTTCGTATTGATATAGAGTGGCTCGCAGAGGCGCCGGAAGTGGGGGGCGGGGGGGGGGCGGCCGCCCC